>NC_140775.1:22171575-22197327 GCF_044657685.1 Stegodyphus dumicola
GGGCATAAATTCTTAACTTTCACCAATATCTTAGAAATTGCTTTCGGATGAGTTAGAGAAACTCATTTAAGTTCTGCTTAAGACACTATTCTTCATCTGATTTCTGAATTCAGCGTGTAATCTTACTGTATAGCAAATTAGCAGGCAATTATGAGAACACCACATTTTTGCTTCTGTTCAAGAAATTCATTTTGCCTTCCTCTTCATTTTTAATTTATTAGCTTCCTTACAGTAATACTTGCAACACACCTTCCTTACAGTAATACTTGTAACGCACCTTCCTTACAGTAATACTTGTAACACACCTTCCTTACAGTAATACTTGTAACACACCTTCCTTATACTATTTACGCCCACTTATTATTACGACCTTCTCTGTCGGAATTTGTGGATTGTCTTTTTACAATATTTCCTTTATCTTCTTTTTAAATTTGTTCTTAATTTACCTTGAAGTATGTTTCCAATTTCTGTAGGTTCCAATGACCTGCCAAAGCTCATGAGGCAAAACCGTCATCTCATTTTTAGTCTTCTATACCCCATTCGAAATCCAACCAACCAAACCGGTATTGCTGGAATTATCGCGCGGAGTGTTACCGGCTCGATGAGATTTGCCCATACGGACACCTAAGGTTGAAATGTCCGGGCGGGTAAAATAGAAGGTCTAAGGTGGGAGTAGAGGGAGTGACACATAAGTCACGTGGTCCATACAGGAGCGGAAAACCAGAAAGTAAAGCGAACATGGCAAGTCCTAGGAGCGACGCACATAGGAGAACAAGAAACCGAAAAGTAACAAGTCTGAGTCCTGACGATAATCCTAAAAGGTGAAGCAAGATGAATTAACAAAGTACAAATAATAGCAGACAATAAAATAAGGGTACAGAGTAATATATGAAATAAGATTGACACAATAAGTAAAATAACGAACAGTAAATAAAATACATGAAAGAAAATAAAGGGGAACATAGTAATGAGGGAAAATACCTATATACAAATATATACACTATGTACACAGAGGAACGCATGCTACGTCGGAAAATTCTGGTCGCGGATGAGATGAGCAGCTAGTGGCATCATTTCGCTGTCTTACTCCAAGAAATTTTATAGTCAAAGACCTTTAAACTCTTCATATGCGGGCAGGAGAGCGCCTTGGTAAAGAATTTTTTATTTTGCTTGTTCAGGAAGTTTAAGATAGGCTCTATCTTAAGATCGTTATGCAGCGTCTTATTGGACACAAGATAATGCGCATTCGTCATGATGCGTAAGAGCTTATTTTGCGTGATTTGGAGCTTTACCAAGTCTCTGTTTCTGATCGAGGCCCAGGCCGGCGAGGCGTAGGAGAAGATAGAACGAATTATAGCTATGAAAAGGTGCCTTTTTCTTTTTAAATCTAACTTGGATCCGAGTTTAGAAGAGGAATGAGGCACTGGATCTCCCCAATCGTCTTGCCTCTAACGTAGGTCAGGTGATCTTTCCAATTGAGTAATTAAAGTTGTACATTATACAGAGATACCTGGTTTTGTTGACAATCGGAACCTCAGTATTGAAAAGCGTGAGCTTTGACTTGATCCTAGCCTGAATGCTTTTTCCTAATGATTAGGAGCTGTGACTTGCTTGGGTTGATGCAGATGCGCCATTTTCGGAACCAAAATTCTAGTTGTGGCATGATAATCTGAAATTTCTTTATATGATTGAGGCATGTGGACTTTACAGCAAGAGAGGTGTCATCCGCGTAGCAGCCTAGGAAATAGTTGAAATCTAAGTTTGCCTGGGGTATGTCAGCCACGTAAAATAAGTAGAGGATGGGCCCAAGGATACTACCTCGGGGGACACCGGCTCTAATACTCTTGACATCGGAGCTACCATTACCAAAAGAGTCGTAAAATTTTCTTCCAGTCAGGAAGGAGTGAATAAGTTTGACAAGGGCAGGTGAAAAACCAGCGTTTTTGAGCTTGAAGTTAAGCCCCTCATGCCAAACGCGGTCGAAGGCCTTCGCCACGTCCAGCATGAGTAAGGCGACATTCTGACTACGTATGTATTCTTAGAGTCTTACAAGCTGCTTGGTCGTAGAGAACGAGCGGCGAAAACCGAACTGTTCAGCAGGTAGCTTGTCCAGATATGGCTCCATGCGCTTGAGGATGACTATTTCGTAAATTTTGCCTAGCCCCGGCAGGAGACTGATAGGACTGAAACCCTCGGACTTGGCTGTGTTTTTTCCCGGCTTGGGCAGAACAATCATCTTGGCACTTTTCCATAGGTTAGAGAAATAGCTGGTCGAGATACAAGCATTTAAAATACTTGTGTATCTTGAGATGATGCCAGGCGGTAAACATTTGATTGCAACATTAGTACAATCCGATGAAATCCGATCTAAATCCGATGAAGGAGTGGGCACTTGTTAGGAGGCGGGGCCTATTTTATTCTGTATATCTCGTAACTCATTTGTCTTCAAATTTACGGCTTAATTCTTTTTTCTCTTCCTTTTCCGTCTTACCTTACGTTATAAAATGCTTCTTAATCAACATGAGTTAGCTTTATTAATGTTATCTCCTTCTTCCTCCAATTACATACACTCTTTTATTACAACTTCAGGTGAATTAAATTTCATGGAAGCAGGCACCAATGCTTGTTAGCCTCATCCTTTGTGGAATCTCATCTTTATAGAATAACGTAGTGAGAGTGACAAAACTTTTCGTATGAATATTTCTTACGAAGGAAATATTATAGCGACCGGTGTTCCTGAATAATATTTTTATGTAATGCTCTTTCTTAAAAAAATCTGCTGTATTTTACTTCCCTCTACAACTCTACTGATGTCAACCAACAATTCTCCTGCTGAAAAATGCCATATAATTTGCTTTATCTGGATGCCTAATAATGCGTTCTTCGCAACAGGACTTTTGCACCACGGTGCATATCTCAAAAGTGTGCTCAATTTTTTCATATGTATTAATATATATATATATATATTATGCCACTGGTTATTCTAAAGTGTCTTGCGATTGTCCGTGTGTGTTGTTCGCCAGAGGCGGCAATTAAGACGCTCTGTCATGAAATCTTTTATGCCACTTTTATATCATTAGGCTAGCTTCTGAAACTGTACCTTATATAAAAAAAAATTTAAAATTATGCTAGGGTATCTATATACTTCAAATTTAAATTAATTATGTTTACTTAGCGTTACATTCCTAATCAGAGGTTTATTTTCGGTCTTAGACACATTATTATTATTACTATTTATTATTCATGAAGGCGCTGCATACGCAAACGATGGAGGCATAATCTTAGCAGAAGTTAACTTCTAGACTGTTATGTAACTGAACCTTATTTTCCCTCTCATCGTCACATCTATCCAGCTTTACCAAACACACTCACGACACACACCTGGGAGACACTATTAATTGTAAATGAACACAGCCTCTTGCCCTTTTGACTACACTCATGGACTCAATCGCTTTTTTAGAAAATTTTCCACTTCTTTTTTCTTCTTTCTATTAAGCCTCCCCTTTTTTTTCTATATATCTTTTGGGCCATTTATTTAAATTTTTATTTTGCCCCATCTTTTCTTCCTGGCCTTTCGAACTCTTATAAAGAGTACGAAGTTTCTTTTTTGTCTCCTCTGATATACGAAATTGCCCGCTTTCCGTACACCTTCTCTTCGCACCACGGATAAGGCTCTTCTATATAGGAGCCTTAAAAGCCACGTTTCCACTACTGCGTACGAACGCGTTGCGTCAATTGAAGACGCCTACGGCATCCGTTCAAGCATTTCCACTGCCGTGTATCCGTAGAATATTTTCATTTTCGCCGCTAGGCGTCACTGTAATATTTTAGCCCCAAACAAGCAGTTCACAAGTTACGACGCTAAAGATCTGAATTTTTCCCGCTTAAGTAAGTATTGCTTGTTTTGGATTTGATGCGGATCCTGACGTAAAACGCAGAAAAGTTTTGTTTACTAAATTACATGTTATTGGAAATTTTTTTTCTGCTTATGAACTGCGAAAGTAAAGTACGCTAGAAATTTTTAGATAAGTAAGGTTATAATGCATATTACTAATTCCATAGGATCTGCAGTAAATTAAAAAAAATTTTTTGCGTTTCTAGAAGCCTTAAATATAAATGAAATAATATATATATTATTATTAAAACTTACTGAAAAAATAAACAAATAAATAAATAAAATAAAAAAAGTTAAATGAATTAAAAAATAGTTGGTACTTTAAAAATACAGAGCAACTGTTAAGAAAGGTTCGCAATATTTACCCAAAATTTGCTATGCTTGTATACCGCTGACTTCAGGGTCATAGCTGGATAATTTATTAGAAATCTCGTTTGTTTTAAAATGCACTATGGGCAGTTATATTTTATGCATAATCCATAAAATATTATTTTTAATTTAAACATTTTTAATTCATATCTCTTTTTATAGAAGAAAAGATTTTTCTCTTTATACGTATATACACACATTACGTAAAGAAAATGGAAATATTTAATTAATTCATTCCTGCGCTTCTGCTGGAGAGAATTGAATTTAAAAGCAATTATTATAGTAATTTTTTGTTAAAAATGTTTAGGGCATTAATACTGTCTCATGTTAATTGGTAATGAAAGTTTAGGGTCGTAAACATCCCAAAGTCTGAGTACATGTATATAGATTCACATAAAAGTGAAACGAAAAAAAATATGTATATATCTACAGAGTTTCAAAATAAATTAAATTTAAATAATTCTCTTGCGCCATTGCTGCAAGGAATGAAATTTGATTTTAACAAACATTTTCTATTCGTAAAAAGCAAATTAAAAGTTAATGAAATTTAAATAAAATTTAATGCAAACAAATAAACGATTAATTATTGCTTCGAACTAATATACAATATCACTTAAATTCTGAGAGCATATGTAAATCAAGTGCAAGTATCAAAATCCATGAATAAATTCCGAAAATTTATATATCCTATTATCCACTTATGCATTTTTATAAATTTTTTAGGAATAATAATCTATCCTATTATTCATTTATGCATTTTTATAAATTTTTTAGGATTAATAAGCTATCCTATTATTCACTTAGGCATTTTAATAATTTTTTAGGATTAATAATCTATCCTATTATTCACTAATGCATTTTTATAAATTTTTTAGGATTAATAAATTTTTGAATTATATATTTATTCATGGATTTTGATACTTGTACTTGATTTACATATGCTCTCATAATTTAAAGGATATTGTAGATTAGTTCACAGCAATAATTAATCATTTATTTGTTTGCATTAAATTTCATTTAAATTTAATTAACTTTATATTTACTTTTTACGAATAGAGAATGTTTGTTAAATTCAAATATATATGTACAAGGTATGCTTTAAATTAGTATTATATAATTTTCAAACTTTTTTGCGGAGGGAAATTTAAATAAATAAGAGCATAAATAAAACAATATATTTAAAGCATATAATAATAGAAATAAATTATAAAACAAGAATATAGATCGAATTGGAACAAAAAGCTAAGAAAGTTGCAGACAGGGTGCAAAAAGGGTATGGGATTCAAACTCACGACCCTCAAAAGTAAACATTGTTACCATCAGCTTTACCACGAGCATCACACGGATGTCGCATGCATGTTTTGGCTTACATACATCATCAAGTAAATCAATTCTTAAAACTAAATTTGTTGATCCTATTTCAGTGTGCTATCGTCTGAAAAATTCACCAGAGTTTGTTCTTCAGCTTCTAGTACATTTTTTACAAAAAACATTATCTTTTAAAGTGGCATTCCAATTGAAGTTAAACGGGCTGCTAAAAGTATATTCCATGTGCTTACAAATATATGTTAGCCAAAAAGATATATTTATAAAGGGAAATACAAATTAACCATACTTTTTAATGCAGTGGAATATTTAAAAGGCTATCAAATTTAATTTATAATTAACGTTTTTAGCTTTTACCTGTTTCAAAAGAAAAAAATAACAAATCTCTTAATCATATCTAATTTGCTATAGCAGTTTGATATAGTCAGACATTCATTTTCATTAAAGCTAAATGAGTATGCAGAACTAGGAAATAATTGTCAGGACAAATTTTGCTCTTTCATGGACTTGGAATTATAATTTTTGCCGCTGATTTTATCTGCGAACAAGTACTGTAGTTGTAGTTATCTTACATTTTATTTTATATTATCTTATCTTTTTTTTATCTAAATTCAGCTGATTGCTGTCTTTTTCAGCACGCAGATTTCTCGCTCTAATGTTAATTCAGAAATAAGTATTTTTTAGCAAAACATTCTTTCCCTAAGCGAGCGTTCATCGCTACTTCTGCCGTTATTAATTTTTGGTGACTACACCTGATTGCTCCTTTTTGACCACGTGACCACAACGCATTCGCAGACATACGAATAGAAGTTGAACATTGTTGAACTCCATTCGCACGTCATCCGTAACCGCACATCGACCGAATTGCAGATGTCAATCAAAGTGAATTCGCTCGCTGATTGGAGAAACGCATACGCACTGCAACGCATACGACCACAATTGACTTCTTCATCTCAAATAACATTACTAACAGATGCAATATCTCTGTAATTCCAGCCCTGTCTTTGAAATCCCCATTAATAAATACCTCCCCTCACTTGACAGAAGTATAGGAGTTACAAATTGGGTCAAATACTCTGAAATTCTGAATAACTCCATACAAGGTAACCCATGCATCAACAACAAAGAAGATTTAGAACACGAAGTCTCAAAATTTACCAACAGCATCAATTCTGCTTTAACCCTTTGAAGGGCACCGGTATATAATATATACCGGTTGTTAGTCAATTTTTTAACCTCCGAAAAAATGCTAATTTTTCTACACCAAAAGCTATAATCGTATGTTTCTAGTGTTTCCTTTCAATTCTAAATGGTAGCATCACCTTATGAATGCTCAATATTTTGCAGTTATGAAATTAATATACCTCTTTGCAAGGTATCATGTTGGAAGATTGATAAATTCTATTGGAGGGAAAGATAAGATTCAAAACCTGCAAATATATGACGTACACATGCTGAATCTTATAAATTTACTTCATTTTTGTCAGAAATGATAATGAATTGAAGATTATTTATACGATTTTAAAACCGGTATATAATATATACCGGCGCCCACACTGAGGGTACCACGCCAATAGATGGCAGCACCAGTCTTCTCCTTTTATACTCTGTCACATGACAGAATTTCTTTATTATTATAACAGTTTATGATGTAATAATTTTTCATGATTAATTTATAAGTCGTTTAGGATTCAGTATTATGTTCATGGAGGAATGGGGAGTTTATTGACTCTGCGCTAGGACTGAATACAAGTATATTAGTTTCATTTATTCTTTGTGTACTCAGCTCGAGTTTCATTCGTATGCGTTTAGCTAAAATTTTTATTTCAGCACTTATCTCTTTCCCAAGATTTCAAAATTGCCACCTGGGGTCAAAACTTTACACAATTGTGGGGGTTAAATGTGGCATATTAGCCCCCAAAAGACACCCGTTGCTAAGTGTTTTCCAAAATTCTAGAATGCAAGGAAAATGAAAGAGGTGATTGACAACTAATTTGTCATTCGTGAGTCACGCCTTCTTCCCTTTGTGAGGTGTGATAAGATCACACAAAGGGAAAGCTCACTTAAAATGGAAATGTACTTAAGGTCCATCTCACCCGAAGTCGCGAGCTCTCCGTCACTCTTCCTTCACAAAAACTGCTGGTTTGAAAGCATGGTTTTATTCTTTAGGGAAATTCTTTGTTAATTTCAGATGAAAGACTAGAGAACACAAGAGAAATCTGCGCTCTCGTTGATACAAATAGGTTGTTTCCGAAATAAATTCTCACAGTTGGTGAAAGGAGGAAAAATATTTCTAAGGCCCGTTTTAGATGCAAACTAAAATTTATCCAAAAGTTGAAAAGGAGCCCCTATGCAGCCAAAGGGGTTGAAAATCAGAATAAGAGCTTTGAGGTGTATCAAATAATAAAATTTTTTAACGGCGTTTCTTCCTGAACAAAAAGATACATTACAACATATATTTACAAAAAATAAAAAAGGGACCCTTACGGTCCTTGATGATCTAAAGTGTGTGTGCGTGGAGGGGGGTCGATTCTTCGTATCATAGTAGGAAGCATGGTTGTTTTTTCACATATTATCTAAAGTATAAAATACAACTTCAAAAATGCAACATACTTTCTCAGCTGAGTCGGGCGTAGTGCTTCATTTTTCAATTTTTTTTATTTTCGGCTGAGTTACATCTGCTTGTAATATTATACTAGTTCAGTTACAGCATGATACGATTTACACATGCAGTGTTATATTTGATAAATTTTTTTTATAAAATAATATAGAATTTGAATCAAGTTGAAAAGCTTTTTACCCATATTTTACATAAGTATGTTCAGCTGGGTTGCGTCATCAAAGTGCATAAAAAATATAAATTTTATTTTTAAAATTTAAAATTTCTGCCAAAATTTAAAAAAAAATTTGTCTTTAGACTTACATAACTATATTCAAGCACTCATCACTACAGACGCACATCAAAAGTACCCAAAATTAATTTTAAAAACAAAGATTAACAGTTGGCAGCTACCTGGAAAAAAATGTCCTACGGTATAAAATATACACCGGCTCTCAAAATTCAGGATTTCGCTCTAGATTTTTTTTAAGTCTCAATTTTGTATCCTTAGGGTCCATAAGTTATAGTTCATGCAAAATTTTACCACAGTTTAATTTATTTTATATACCGCCCCTCAAAGGGTTAAAGGAAGCCACCAATACTTTTTATGTGAACAAGCCTTTCCTTCCCCTGCCTGCCGATATAAGAAATAGTATTAAAGAGAAAAACGGGATCCGTAAAAGATGGCAAACCACCAGGGATCCACAACTCAAACACGAACTAAACTCTATGCAAAAAGAAATCAACAGAAGAATCAAGAACTTCAAAAACCAAAAATGGACCAATTTCCTAAATAACCTAGCTATAGAGGAGGACAATTCCCTATTTGACATTTCCCGCAAATTCAAGAAACCTTATAAACCTATTCCACCTATCCATGGACCTAGTGGAATTTCATATACAGAAGAAGATAAAGCTAAATCTTTTGCGGATTATATGGAAGATACAATCACTCTTAATCCCACTCCGTACGACAATAACCATATTGAACGGGTCAACCAGGTGGTCAATAACTTCCTTAATACCCCTGCTCCGTACAACTTCACTTTCCTGACTACCCCAACAATCGTTGCCAACACCATCAGCGTCTTACAAACGAAGAAAGCCCCAGGGCACGATGGCATCTCGACCAAAGCACTGAAACATCTTCCGATCAACTCTCTTACCTGCCTAACTAAGATAATCAACAACATTATCAAATTCGCTCATTTTCCTAACTCATGGAAGCAAGCTATAATAATTGTTTTTGCTAAACCGCAACAAAATCCAACTCTCCTACAGAACTATCGCCCTATCAGTTTACTTAGCCACCTGTCTAAAGTTACTGAGAAAATCATACTTTTCCACATCCAAAAAATTCACCCTTCCATGAATTTTCTCCCAGAAGAACAATTCAGTTTTCGTAATCATCATAGCACTTGCCACTAACTTCTTAGTTATCAACATTATCACTGAAGGCTACAACTGCAAGCTTCCGGCTGGTGCTATATTTCTCGATATCGCGAAAGCTTTTCACAGGGTATGGCATCGAGGCCTTATTTACAAACTAATTACTCTCAATTTTCCAGATCATTTTATTCGCTTAATAGCCTCTTTTCTCAGCAACAGAACATTCAGAATCAAATTCGGTACTGCTTACTCTACCACCAGAGTTATCAATGCTGGTGTCCCACAGGGGTCGGCACTTTCGCCGTACATACACAAGACATCCCTAAAGACCCTTCTGTTCATCTTGCACTCTTTGCCGATGTTACCGCCATACTTACTAAAGCCTGCACAGTTATCGCCGTAAAAAACCAACTCCAAAACTCTCTCATAAAACTGGAAAAATGGCTTACCCTTTGGAGGATTAAAATGAACACTGATAAAACTAAGGCAATAATTTTCCGTAAAGGAAACATGAAATACTATCCTCCACCCCCTGAAATATTTGACAAAGAAAGAGACTGGATTAATGAAACCAAATACCTTGGAGTCACCCTTAACCAAAAACTTACCTTCAGAACCCATTTCCGGTCCCTAGTACAAAAATTTAAAATCACCACAGCTACTATGCTCTTGGTAGAGAAAGCAATTTATCTACTACAAACAAATTAATTCTATATCGCTCCATACTGCGCCCAGATCTCCTGTATGCTGCACCGATCTGGGGACATGCAGCTAAAACCAATATTAAACAATTACAAATTCTACAAAATAAAATTCTACGAGAAATTATCAATGCTCCTTGGTATATTCCCAACATCTATATCCACAGAGACCTTCGAATCGAACTTATTCAAGAGTATATTAAACGATTAGCGGTCAACTTCTTTTATTCAGTACAAACCCAGTACTAGCCTTATTAGCACTCTCAGACACTCCCCGCGTCCCAGACAAAAACATCGTTACCCATGTGACATCCTTCCCACATAAGAGTCACAACCTTAATTGACTCATTCACGCAAAACTGACTCTGCGGTTTTACCACCCGCTGCTACACCTTATAACGACACTGAACTTGACACCCCCTTTTTTCGCCGCCTCTAGTGTGGACCTCACTCTCTTTCATCCGCCTCCAACACTCCTTTCACCCTTCTCTTTCTCCCCCACCCGATCTTTATCAGAAGCCGAGTAAAAAGATGTTTCTACATCTTGACACTCGAGAATAAAAATACTATCTGTGTGTGTGTGCAACGCATACGCAGCAGTCACGGAGACTCGGTGCTGCATTATTATACTTCGTGCTTTGCCCCTAAGCTTGATTTTTCGCTCTTCCGTGGAGAAAGACTTAGTGGGTGCAAAACAAGACGTCTGTCTTTTTGGTTTCTATTTCTTGATCTGGCAATGCTACGCTTGTTGACAATTTAAGTTAACGCGTTTGATCCTACTTCCTCGAAGTATTGTTATTTCGAGCAGTAAATTATTAATTTATCTCCTAATAATTGCTTTTTAACTTCATGAGAGCTGTTTACCATGTGGATAGTTATTAAGGGCTATAAGACTTGAATGAAATTTAACCGAAATATTCTTTTATACGATTGTTTATAGGTCAATAAATTTATTTAATAATACAGAAAAAAAAATGTTAGCTCCAGAGCGACCTAACCAGCGGTTTAATTATGTGTATAGTTGTAACATGAATTGTAATTTTAGGATTAAAATGTAAGTTTTGGTTGTTAAAAACTTTTATAGAAATTTGTATTTTCACCCTTATGTTTAGTATTAATGTATATTCGAGTTTCCTTTAATGGTATGCTACTTAATATATGATATGTGTGAAATTGGTTCTAGTGTAGAATTGGGTGCCTTTCGATTAGCGACAATTTTTTTTTTAAATTTTGGCGATGAAACCTCATTTCTGGTTACCATGATAGTTTTAACTCTGTTTTAGCTTCCTGATTTTATTTAAATGAAAATGAATTTATGTGTACATGGACAAATTCAAGGCAGTGAGCAATGCCTAGTTTGTGCAATTCTAGGATATTTTTTTAAGTGAAAACAGATCGATGTGTACATGGACACAGAGTTTGTGCAATTCTTTGACCTCTTATTTTGGTTTTGTGTAGCGACCATCAAGAAATTGTACCTTCCTGGTGCCGATCTTGGCATCAAAAAAAGAATCGCCAAAAAACAAGGGGCACCCAATTGTAAACTTTTACCTTGAAATTTGTTAAAATCAAAGTGCGTATTTCTAAATATATTTATTTTAGTTACACATTTTGAAATCACTTTTCCTGAGGTTGTATTTAGGTGGGTTTTTGTTACATATGACTGAGGTGCTACTCGTAGTTTAACAAGAAAGTATATACAGTGGTGGCCAAAATTGTGGACACTTTTGGAAATTTTTATGTTTTTGAACTTTGTATGCTTATAGAAAACGTTACGTTTCACAAAATGCAGACTTGTATATATCATTTTAAAGAGAATTTATTACTGAATTCAATACAAAACACAACATTCAGTTATTTGCAATACAAAAAAAAGTTAAACGATAATAGTTATTGATATACATTAAATAGTGATGATTGCAGTGAGTTATCAGTATTTAGTAGGGTACCCTTTATTTTTGATTACAGCTTCACATCGATGTTTCATTGAGCTGACAAGAGTTTTAAGCTCTTTTTTCATTATTACATGATGCCAGGAAACAATTGTAGCCTCAATTAGTTCCCTTTTATTTGATGGGCGCCTTATTTGGACAAGAGTTTTCAAACGGTGCCACAAATTTTCGATAGGATTGAGGTCAGGACTGTTTCCTGGTCATGACACCAATTTAATGCTTTTTGTATGAAACCACTCTTTCGATATTTTGGCCATGTGTCAAGGAGCAGAATCCCGCTGAAAAATAAATGAAGCGTTGTTGGGAAAGAGATTTCTGATGGAAGGTAGAAGTTTTGGTTCTAGAATAGTGTCAATGTATTTTCTGGAATTCAGTGTCCCATCGATTACATGAAGGTGACCAATACCATCTGCTGACATGCATGACCAAATCATAACACTAACTGGGTTCTTTACAGTTGCTTGAATGCAGTCACGATGTAACTCTGCTCCTATTCTACGTCTTACATATTTTCGCCCATCACTACCGAATAACGATATCTTAGTTTCATCACTCCATATAACTTGTGACCACTGATCATCTGTCCAATTAATGTGTTCCTTTGCCCATTGTAGTCTTTTTTTTTTTTCATTGCTGAAAATTAAGATAAGGCTTTTTTCGTGGAATTCTACCTCTCAGTCCAACATCTGTTAATCTTCTCCTGATTGTTCTTGAACTGACAGAAACACCAGCATCATTCAGATCACTTCTGATGGCCGCTGATGACATTTTTCTATCTTGGAGACATAGTCTTTTTATTCTTCTGTCATCAATAAATGTGGTGCACCTTTTTCGTCCTTCTCCTTCTTTGTTTTTTATTGAATTTGTCTCCTGATATCGTAAACAAAACTTTCGCACTCCAGATGTAGTGACTGAACCACCCACCTGTCTTGCAATTTCGGCATAGGAAAGACCACTTTCTCGTAACACAATAATATTACATCTCTTTCTAGGTGTCCAATCTACTCTTTTATTTGATGTCATTGCTTCTTGACTAAATATTAAAAATTTTTATAAAACTTCCTACTTGTAATTGCAGTGTATAAGAAACAGGTCCTCCTTCTACAGAACAAAGCAAAATAATGAATTATTTCAAGTGTAAACATGATGTCAGCTTCTACTGGCAGTTACTAACATTTGATTGGTTCTCAGAACAAGAACAGTGATTGGCCAGGAAAGCTAGACATTACAAACCACTTCATAACTGTGTTTTTTTATTTATATTAAAGTACATATAACTTTTTTGTATTGCAAATAATTGAATTTTGTGTTTTGTATTGAATTCAGTAATAAATTCTCTTTAAAATGGATATATACAAGTTTGCATTTTGCGAAACGTAACATTTTCTATAAGCATACAAAGTTCAAAAACATAAAAATTTCCAAAAGTGTCCACAATTTTGGCCACCACTGTTAAGTAATTGCAAATAAACCTTCCAGAATAAATGGAATATTGCGGGATCTCTTTTAATGTTTGAAAAGCTTAGTTCTTATAGTTATGAAGAGACAAAAATACTAATTCAGAAGACAAACAACAAAAATCAGCGTTATATTTTCAAAATTTTCACAGGACTAGTTTCGATGGTTTTACTGAACCACCATCCTCAGCTGCAAAACCACAAATGAACAAGATAGGAAATAATGATTAGATAAGATAGCCTGGACAAGAGTAAGCAAGTGGTGCCATCTGTTCGTGAAACCAGAACTGAAACATAATTTCTTTAAAGGGCAAAGGCAAAGATGGATTGGAATTAGGATCGTTAACCAGAACAGAAAGATTTTTTTGAATATGAATGCCTTTAGAAAATCCAGGGCTGTAGTGTAGAATTGTGTGCCCCTTCGATTAGCGACAAATGTTTATTTTAATTTTCGCGATAAAACCTCATTTCTGGTTAACATGATGGTTTTAACTTTGTTTTAGCTTCTTGATTTTTTTTTAAAAATGATAATAGATTGATGTGTACATGGACAAATTTAAGGCAGTGTGCAATGCCTATTTTGTGCAATTCTGTGATTTTTTTTTTTTTTTTTAAGTGAAAACAGATTGATGTGTACATGGACACACAGTTTTTGCAGTTCTTTGACTTATTTTGGTTTTGTGTAGCAGCCACCTTGAAATTGTGCCTTCCTGGCACTGATCTTGGCGTCAAAAAAAGAATCACCAAAAAACAAGGGGCACCCAATTGTAAACTTTTACCAAATCCAGTTTTCCAATGTAAGATGTTTTTTGAATAATTTTGGGAGCAGAAAAATTGAAAGTGTGATTTTGCAGTTTTGCAGCTGAGGATTGTGGTTCGGTAAAACCATCGAAACTAGTCCTGTGAAAATTTTGAAAATATAATGCTGATTTTTGTTGTTTGTCTTCTGAATTAGTATTTGTTTGGCGTGTTATAGTGTCTTAATTAGAGACAAAAATGTTAATGTATGTTTTGTGGCATAGCCAAGTAAGATGTAAGCCATTTTGAAATTGACATTAATGTTAATTTTAAGCAAGATATTCATTGAGAAAAGAAGTCAAATTTTAAGATATATTAGCAAAACTTCAGCCATAAATGTGAAGGAATAAATAGGGGCTCTTCAAACAAACTTAAGGAAGTCTTATTGTAATTATATGCAGAAATTTTGGTATCTCTGCTTTTGAGTAGATTTGCTAGAAAAATATAGAGAAAAGCAAATAAGAAAAGGAATAGTTAGTGTGAATTAATGTTTTACAAAATACGGGCTGCAGAATTTTATATATACTTATTAAATTTAATAAAATATTTGAATAAAGTAAAATAGAATACTAAAATATTTTATGCTATCAAATAAAAATGTGCGTTGTTTAAATAGGAAACATAGACTTGAATCTTAAAGGAAGTAATTTTTTTTATTAATTTTGGACACTTAAAAATTGTAAGAATAAAAAAATATACATCGGGGGCCTTTTTTGCCTCATGCACTTCTTTCACCACTGCTAAACAACCTTACCCCCTTTCCTTTGCAGAGTTGAATACATATTACAATTATTTAAATTTAGGTTATTTTTTAATGTACAGTCAAAAGTCGTTAATCCGGACTCGCCGGGACTTCAGCGATTCCGGATTATCGATTTTTCCGGATTATAGATCATCAGTTTAAATCTCGTAAGATGGCATGCAGAAATTCTAAAATTAAAAATATGAAACTGTAATTTATGAAATTAAGAACAATTATGATCTAAAGGGTATCCAAATTTACAAAAAAAAAGCTTAATATTTATTTGTTTACTTTATTAAACATTTCTTTCAGTGTAAGTTGTTTAAGTTGCTTCGTTTTTTACATGATAATAAATTCTCTTTAATTCTATAAACAGACATAATTTCTTCTTCAGTTACAAAGTTCCGCTGTTCAAGTCCCGTAATTGCTGTGCCGAGAATACCGACTAATTTGTCAATCGAAATTTTTTCGTTTTCACTAACCTCTCTGTCACCTTCTTCATGTCTTTATCCATTTTTTGCAGCAATTCCACTTTTTGTTTGATGGACATCGAAACATACTTTTGTTTTGTAGATCCTTTGGGATCTCCAGCATCGGAAATTCTATTTGACATAATCGAAAGTCTGCAAAAAATAATAAGCCGCATCCATTTCGAAGATTAAGGAACAACGCAATCATCAACATTAACTGAAATAGATAATTTTAGCTTGTACCATCCGTTATACATTAAACGCGCACGCAAAAACGTATTCTGCGCTTTCGCAGACGCATATGCACAGTCGTAAAGGTCTTACGCGCACACATAAACGCCTATGCGCATGTTTCAATGCAACGCATGCGCAGAAATTTTTTAGCTTTGAGATCCGGATTATAGATCATTCCGGATTATCTGTGTTCGAATTAACTACTTTTGACTGTATTTTGTAAATTAAAAAGTACAGAAAAAGGCTGATAAATACTAAAACTTGAATAAAAGTAGTTTAGTAAGTACTGTAGTAAAACTAAATAGCTAAATAAAAGGCTGCCTGCATTGAGTCCCTGAAGCTATGAAATTCCTCTTGGTTGAGAACCCTTGATACATATGCACGTATAGCAGTATCGTAAAATTTACATATTATGGACAAAGTGAAAAATACATATTATGTAGCTGTTAATTTTTTGTCCATAGTGTACATATATAGATCTACTCAAAAATTGTCCAAACTTTGGTAAATCTTCGGATTATGGTAACTTAACGATGTTTTGGCGACCAACCCTGCTACAGCAAACTGCTAGTTTTTTTTTTTTTTTTTGACGCCATTTTGTTTTCACGAAATAAAGGCACTTTTTTTTTTTTTTTTTTACTCAATATTTTTTCCAACAATCTGCTAGCCGAATTATGCTTATGCTAGAACTTTTATGGAACAAAAATGTTTAATCATGACGAAGATTACGTGCGAAATTGTTTCTAAGTGCTTATTAGCTAAAATCACGATCGGAATTTTCCGAAAAGTAGTGGAACAAACATGCACATAAATTTGTTTTTACAGAGAAAATTTATATATGAAACATATAAATAATTTTTCTCATAAATTAGAAAAATTTGTAGGAAAATTGTGTGAATCTTTGAAGTCGGTAAAAAAAACATGTATGAAATTACCTGATCGCTAAAAAGTATGTATACTATGCAAGCTTTTATATGTTCAGCTTCCATATACCCTTTCCAAGGATGAACATTTGTACATATAAAATAAATAAAATATGCAAGAAATTACATTAATTTTCTTTTCCCTCTAAATTATCCATTATAAAAGTCACCACAAAATAATCTGCGATTGGAACTGTGTACTTCTCAGATTATTGCTAAAGTCCTAGCTAGTAACCTTTATCGCCTTACCAAAATGTCACCAAACTACCTGTTACCGCATTCCAAAAATTAGCCCGAACTTTATTTATTTATTTTGCATGAATGTCTCTTTGTGCAATTTCTTTCACATTATCAAATGAAATGAAACTTCATCCTTTCAAAATTAGAATGAGTTTTGGAAAAGAAAAAAGTTTATTGGAACAAGATCTGGAAACTATCCAGTAGGAAAAGTACAGTTATCTCTCTTTTGCTAAAAAAGTTAGTAATAAAAAGAGATGCATACATGGATTTGTTTTTGTGATGGAAGAACCAAGATCCGCAGGCTGAGTATCTTTCTCCAAATGTTTTCTTTTAATCATTATAGCACTTCAAAATATTATCAGCGAGTTACTATTTGTTCTTCTAAAAAAACATCATGGGGGGATAATACCTTCGATTTAAAAAAAGGTCAAGTCTGAATTTTGATCTGATGAGTCATGCATTTTTCACCTTTAGGAAACCATTTCTGGTTTATTGTAGTGTTTGGACTTTTGTTTCAAACAAAGCCATATACCCATATCCCATCTTCAGTGATTATTCTTTTCTTTCAGTTAAAGCCATAAACCCATGTCTTATCTTCTGTGATTATTCCTATCATGAAATTTCTGCCCTGATTTGCACAATCTAAAACTTTCCAACAAGTTGCAGTGCAGTTGTTTTTCTAGTCTTGAATCAGCAAGTATAGAATGAATTTTATGGCAGTTCAATGCATTTCCAATTTCTCAATCAAAATAATCAGCAATTTCTCATACAGTCAATTGCCGATTTCAGAATCGTTTGATTATTTAGACATATGCTTATCAAGGCATTGTACTGAAGATGTTATTAAAAGAATAATTTGGGTTTGTTCAAATACGCTAAATAATTATTGTAAAAAAAATTAAAATATGTAACTATAAAGAAAGAAAGAAAAGAAAAAACTCTCATAAAATGGAAACTCAAACTTGTAAAAGCGTGAGTATGATGCAGAACTTATCATAATGAGGAATGTTTTGTTCCCTTGCAAAAAAAATTTCACTGTCATTTAAATTAAAATATCAGGTTTGAAATGAAATAATTAAAACAGAATGTTAGCAAAATGGTAAAAATCAGTTTTACTTTCATTTAATAATAACTTATGCAAATGAATGTTAGGTTCAATTTATTCTGAAATTTATATCTGTAGGAAATCTGAAATTGTATGCATATATTTCATGATGTCATTTCATTGGAAAAATTTCATCTGTTTTTTTCAGCAGCTTATAAGGCAAATTCTCTCAATTATATGCTAAGAGAAAATTACAGATTAGAATTTATTAGTTATCTAGAATGATAATCAGTAAAGAGAAAAATTAGAATTTGTATTTATCCAACAACTTTCATTTCGTTTACTTTTCCATATAATTAAAAAACAAAGAAATATTCCTGTCTCCTTGGAATAATATTTAAGATTTAGGTTTAAAAATATCATTATGAATTTAATTATGAATAATAAATCATAAACGGTGAGTGAAACAAATAGGAAATAAGCAGGACCGGGAAAAATATATTTATGGGTGCCCCTTGGGGAAAATTGGCGATTTTTGGCAGTACATGGTTACCAACATTGTGCAATTCTTTGACTTGTTATTTTGGCTTTGCGCCAAAAATCGCCTCTACACAAAGCCAAATAACAAGTCAAAGAATTGCACAAACTTGGTATCCATGTACACATCGACCTATTTTCTCTTATTGATTGTGCAAGTTTTAAGGTATGGTCCAGTCAAATTTGTCATTTTGATCCAGTTTCTTATTAAAAATTAAAAGATGTCAAATGTCATTGTTTTCAACATTGACCATCACAAAATCAATGTACAGATCTCGGCTTACAGATAAACATCTTGATGATGGCTTAGCAGAAATAATATCATACTCTCCTAATTATGAAGCAAGGGCCTATGAAATGCCATGCCAAATATCCCATTGACTTTTAAGTTACACTTTTATAAAGAATTTTTATACCATTGAAATCTAAACTAAGGATTTTGTAATCTTTTGTTTATACTATTCTGTAATTATTTATTTTTGTATAAGAATACAGTCAGTAATTTTTATATCTTAAAATTATATTTTTTGAATGATTTTTTCTTTTGTGCATATATATAATACAGTATGCCAGATTCGGACTTGTCGGGACTTCCGCAATTCCGGATTTGGGATTTTTTTGGATATTAGATCACCAGTTTAAATCTAGTAAGATGGCATATAGAAATAATGAAATAAAAAATATGATATCGTGATTTATGAAATAATGAAGCATTTATGATCTAAAGGGTATCAAAATTTATGAAGAAAGCTTAATATTAATTTTTTTTTACTTTATTAAACATTTCTTTCAAGTTGTTTAAGTTGCTTCGTTTTTTGTGCTAATACTTTCTCTTTAATTCTATAGAGAGACATAATTTCTTATTCAGTTACAAAGTTCCATAGTTGAAGTCCTGTAATTGCTGTGTCTAGAATTCAGACTAACTTGTCCATCAAAATTTTTTCTTCTCTCTGTCACTCTGTCTGTAGTGGTATTTTCTGGGTTTAAAATCATACTACAGATTTTGCCATCTGATAACTGACTGATGATTGACGAGCATTGTCATCACAATGAAAAACTTCTTTTATAGCTTCTTTATTTATTACCGCTTCTCCACATTTCTTTATAAAATCCGCTCATTGGAAAATTTCACCTTTGGTTTGCGATGTCTGAAAACCTTCAGATTCGCGGCTATCATCATAAAATTTAGCTATCATTCACTGTACATATTTTGCTATGTATTATGAGATTGGCAACTAAAGACAAGTTATTCCGCTAAATTTTATCTTGCTTCTATCGTGCACTGAGACAATTAAGCCTGAATTGTATTAGTTATTTATTATACTTACAGCTATTTTTTGCACATGCTTAAGGCTTATCTGAGTTCTGAATAAATAAATTCCCAGATATTAAGGCTTATTGAGGGCCAGTGCCTGTTGCAGTCTCTGTGGCTCCTAAATTCTGCTACCAAGTGCCTCTCTTTCTCTTTCCTAAATTCTGCTGCCCAGTGCAGCCATATGAACTCTGGCGCTAGTTCTGGGTTCATCTGAATAACAAATCAGTTATTCTTAATTCAAATAGCACTAAATGTAATCTTTTGGCTTATGACCATCATTAACAAAATCTACTTGTAGCATATGAAAAGAAATTTTCGTTAAATTTTTCCTGTCAACATTTCTTAGCGCACTTAACTTAAATCTATAATCATCGCCAAGCGTAATGTCAACATAAAAAGTTACGATGCTGTTTCTCAGTTACTAATATAAATATAATAAATAATGATTTGCCTGCTGCTTGGCATCAGGGATATAAAATATTAGTAGGTGTAAAATCAATGATGTATCTGTAGAATGTTTCGGTTTGAGATGTATGACCGGCAGCTATGGAGCCAAATTATTGATCATACAAATTTATGCTAAAATGATTGTTTCTTTAATAACGAGATATTTTATTTAGTGCCGAAGTGAAATTAAGAATCGGGGCTCTCCACATGTTTTATTATGTGCAGGGGTAGGGATTAAATGGGCATGTGTACAGCACCTGCACAAACACACAAAAATATAATGAAATAATAAAAAAAAGTTGATAGTGGCCTTTGAGGTTTGAATTCTAGATCATTCCGAATATTGGACGTCCAGATCTCGGACTTTGTTCTGTATTAACTGTTTCAATTCACAAATTTACCTTCAAAGAATATATATGCCTGCCATTCCCACTGAAATTCTAGAATGTGCTTCAAGGGGCAAAAATGTAGTGATTCCTAATGTAGTCTTTATTTCACATTACGGAGGTAGGACACATGTTAAATCAGTAATGATGACTTTTCTGTTAATTAGTAACAAAATGACACATTCTCAAGAAATGGTTTAATGACAACAAATTTCAGAGTGATAAAGGTATCAAAACAATGGCTTGATGTAGAAGGCATCACACTTTAAAAGGCTGGCTCTGCAAAAGATAATTTTCATGGTAAGACAAATACATCTTATTGGTCTTCTTGGTTATGGAAAAGTAAAGAAACCATCATAGAATGCAATATACAGTGTAGCATTTCCAAAGCAAAAGCATTTCCTTTTGAGGTAATATCCCTGTGCATTTATTTATGGCATGGTTCCCAAAGTTTTTACTTATTTTGTACATGACTGATATGAGAAAAATTTATTGAATAATTGATCTCTATCTTCAAGATTTTGTTGCTCCTTCAAAATGTAAAATTTTATGTGTGAACATTTTCCAATAAATGAAATAGTATGTTTACCTGAAATATCAAATTGTCTAACACCTTTTTCTGTTGCTTATAATACCGAATCATACAGAATCTTTAATTGAAAATTTTTGTAACTGTTGATAATGTAATGATTAAGTTACTTGCATATTTTATTCTTTTTTAATTGTCTTGCAGCAAACAGTGGATTTTTCACTGTGATGAACTTGTCTGATAAAAATTTGAAGCTTTTTCCTGAAAGAATTTTAAAATCTTTTCACATATGACAAACTGAAAGATGAACCCTATTTTACAAGTTCTGTAATAGAGTTTTGTTTTTTAATTAATCTTAATGGATTAATTTTTTATTTTTGTATTAGTGGAACCCTTGAAGGTAAACTACCAAAACCTAGTTACAAATCTCTAATCAATGATCCTATTTTAAAATATTCTGGAATGTTTGAAGAAAAATGCTCTGATCTTCATGTAACCTGCCAAGTATATGCAGATAACAAGCCTCTAGCATTCCCTATTCAAACATCATACAAAGCTTTCACTACTAGGTGGAAGTAAGTATTATATTTATTATTTAAATCTCTTTCATTCATTCATAAATTATAACATTTTTATAGCAGTTTGTAATAATTGTGTTTAGCTATGTAAAATGAAGACTTGAAACTTGAAATTCTTCCATTCTCAAAACAGCGTCAGAAAAAAATTAATACTCTTAAATTTATCTGCACAGTCATTCCTAGTAACTGATAAAATGTATGATAAAACTGGGATAACCTTTGGTTAACAGTCTACCAGTCATAATCAGGCAACACAGGGCTAAACATGTTTATTCCGTTTCACATGTAGTTATGTAATGGCATCTATGCAAATGAGGAGGAAGTATGAACACTGATCTAGTAAATTTCCCTTCTATGTTATAACAGCCTTGGGCAGAAAGGAAACTAGTGCATTTCAGTATTGATGAGAAACAGATGGTTACAAATAAACAACTCTCATTTCTCACAGAGGCTCTGTATCATAGTGGCATTTTCCCTTCAACATTTTTAGTTGCTTGATGTACTTTAAAATGAATGAAAGAAAGAAAGCATTCAGTATGGATTATATAATTTGGAATTTCTAAATAATAAAGAGTCACCATTAAATTCTTCCAAGAAAAATGTATCACCCACACTAAAAGGCTATGTTCGTAAAACCATAAAATTATATTTTACTACAGCTGGAGTGCCAAAATGCTGCACTGAAAGATCATATTATAGAAAGAACGATTTATAGAGCAAATGTTGATTTGATGGATTGTGCATTTTTTTATAACTACAAACCTTTTTTTTAATACTACTATATTCTTTTTCTGGTTTCAAGAGCTCATGTAAGGACAGAGGTTCTCAATCAGGGGTATTTCATAATTTCTGGGAGGGAGGAATGTGGTTAGCCTTTTATTTAGGTGTTAAGTATTAGTTTATGAATATAAAAAACTACTTTATTCAAGTTTAAGTATTTAACAATGTTTTTTTATACTTTTTGTTGTCTAATTTATAAAACACATTAAAAGTAATCTAAATATTTATATGTGTATATATGTAATTTTCAAGTTTTGGAAAGGAAGGGGAATGATCTTCCAGCAATAATGCAATGGAACAAGTGAAAACCACTGTGTTAGAAGAATTCTTTCAAGTGCATCTAGTATCAAATCTCTATATGATCGTCAGTTGGAATGACTGCATGCTTTCTTATTTAGGAATTTCTGTATTTTTGTACTTACTCTGGATTTAATAAAATATCCATTCCTTCCATGAAGATATATATCTGCTATGTCTGATTAGAACTTTGCACCAGTATTTATATTTGGTGCCAAATGGCAGCCTGCTAATTCTGAGTACTCAATTAAACATGAAAATCTAGTCATTTATAATTATCCTTATGGTTATAAACAGTGTTTATTCATGACTTAAAACAACTTTCGAGTTAGAAAGTACAGTAGGATTTTGATAATCCCCGAATGTCTGTAATCTCTGCATGCTTTCAGAGGTAAACAAACAAAAATTAAGTATGTGGGAAAGTTTACTGACAAGTTTTATTATAGACCCATGTAAATAAATTTTTTAACAAAATTATACTATATTAATCACAATTTTTTGTAGAAAAAAAGAATTAATTTTATTAATGAAGTTTATTTTTTTCTGCATAAATAGTACTGCTTTTGTTTTTTGTTATTATTACTACGTATGGACTAGTTCCTCTGCAATTATATCATTTTTAATAAATATTTACATTTGTATATGTATTTTGCAGTCTTTTAAAATTAATTTTAAATGTGTATGGTAAATGTAGATAATTTTTTTGTCCTCCTCTTTTTCAGATCCCATTTTAAAGTTTAAATGCATTACAGCTAAGCATCCTCATAACTGGTTTGTTTACAAGTTTTGTTAAAAGAATAGAGAGAGGGATGCTTAATATTATTTGCAGATATTCTCTTGACATACAGAATAGAAAAATTGAAATGGGGACTGAAGAAGAGAGAACTTTTAAAAATAAATCTTAAATTTCAGTTATATCACTTATAATTAGTAATAGCACATATGTGCCAAACGTAATTATGGGAATAGCATAAGGAGTCATTTGAGGGAAAATATTATTGACAGAGTATTTGAAAACAGTGTTTTTAAAATAAATAAAAAACAGTTTTATTTATTTTTGCTTTAAGAGCACAAAAATTATTTTGAAAGAAATTTTTATTGTGTGTATGAAGTTTTTATTTATTTATTATTATATTTTTTCTTTATGTTTCATGCCATTAAAATTTAGATATCCTCCGCCCGAGTTTCTTGGGGAAAAAATTGTTTGTAAATGGTGTGGAATTTAAAGTTACTTTGCAGACTTTCAGACCTTTGCTATCTCCTGCAAAAGCCAGAGAATTGTTTTGTTTTTCCAAAAATAGAGATTTAGATTTTCCTGAACTTTTAAGAGAAGAAAATGCTTTAGACTGGATGACTTCTGTTACATGTTAGATGAGGCTTCTGTTACATCACAACTGACTGATGATGAATTTCTTTCAGTATATTAAACATAGTTGATAAAAATTTGGATACTCAGCCTGATAATGAGAAAGCAAAAATTACTTTGGGTGAGGATTTAGCATTAGGCTAACAGTACCTAAACATTCTTGAAACACAAAGTTTTGAGATGTATCAGGAAATGTGTACACTTCAAGAAAAAGTAATGGGGGGGGGACTTAGTGTTAAAAAAATAGACACAAAGTTCCAGAAGTATAAAAGTAATCATTTGTAACACTAATATTCATATGTAATTATATTTAAAAATATAGTGATTTTTTAATAAAGAATTCTAAGTATATAAGCTTGTTTTAGCTACTTTCGTGCAAATAATCTAAATGTAATATAAAAATTAGAAAGGTAAAATTGTAATCAGTGCTCAGAAAAACATGACCTGTAATCATCTAATCTGCAAACCCTTGGTCTCGAAGTGTTATGATTGATCAAATTCTTTATATTTGATGTTTGAATATCAGTGATATATTATTGCCGTATTTGATGGCATATAAGACGCACCCTTATTTAGAAGGCGACACACAAGAAAAAAAGTTTGAATAGTCTGCACGAAAGTACGGTACCATAATAACTTAAAATGTGGTTTCTTTTAGTTCTCACGTTTCGTAAACGCCAAATAAACAATCATTGAATGCAATTACCAAACATATTTTTATTAAGGAAAATTAAGAAATGACAAGCTATTTTGAACATGATATTTTCTGTGTGATAGTTGTTTTTGTGCGCATTGATAAGCCTTACCTTTTCGTGAACCTGCAGCACCAGCCCTCAGACCCTGAAAAGTTCTGATTCCCATGTTTTTCTTCAAATCCTTTGGCCTCATTGATTATCATTTTGGTTGAAACACTTATCCCAGATTTCCTCTTATCTATCACCCAAATTTTTACGGCATTCAGGCCAAGATGGCCAAGATGTTCAGGCCAAGATGGAACTGGGCATTGAAGGTTATGTTTTTGTTTTTTAGCAGCCTGCAGTCGCAAAGAACGTATCATTTTTTTGGTAGGTGGTGGACTGAAATGCCTTGCTGCTGCTCTGTTTCCATGCTCTTTGGCATGGTTTAACACTCCTAGTTTATACTGAATTGTATAGCTTAATCTCTTGCTTCATGTACTCATATTTTCCAGGGTATTTTTTTAAAACAAATAGTTTTAAGCACTGATACTGACACGTTTATACAGTAGTACTGATACTGACATGTTTACAGAGTAGCACCTATACCGACACCTATACCGGCTGAGTCAAAGAAAGATTATGTAAAGAAGGAAAGGCTTCATAGACGTAATGTGACCGTCAAACCTGTTCAAACTTTGAC
>NC_140775.1:22197827-22360322 GCF_044657685.1 Stegodyphus dumicola
ATAGAATACTAAGATAACAATTACATTTCTTTTCTTAACTTCTGGTTTAGCGTGATAGTGAAGTTAAACCTTCCAAACGTGTAACAAAATTATTAAATCGAATGATATAAGTATTTAGTAAAAATTTGTTCTCAAGACTTTACGAGGCACTGTAAACGATAAAAAAGGAAAATATTTGAAAATTCAATGATTTGCAGTGGCAGTAAGGTAAAAAATGGTAATATTTAAACTGTTCTAAAGGTTACCAATAGGGTGTTTCACAAAAACGGTTTATGAAAACACGAACACATCACAGCCACTTACAAATAACTTCTGTCAAAACTGAAAATTCTACACTCAAAATTTACTTTGAATTCAGGAAAAGAAACATTAGGGGTTTCGAAATGAAGGTACTCATGTAAACTTTCCGGAATGAAATGTACAGTATTTCAGGAAATATTCATTTAACTTCTAACTTGTTCGTAATTTTGTTAAATCATATGTAATGAGCGTATGTGAGACACGAAAATGCATTCGTATGCGAAAAAATAACAAACATTTAACTATCTGACAATGAATCAAATTTCATTTGAAATGTAATGGCATGAAAAGTAGTACAATATATCTGTATGGAAAATCTTGATGATAATTTCTGGTGTGTTTTTTCGAATAAAAAAAATAGTTAAAGGCTCTTAGGTTAGTAATGAACTACTAAATTCGGTCAATTTTCATCGAAAACGCCGTAAGAAGTTCTCCGTACTGGTAAAATATTACTTAAATTCTCTAGCTTTGTGACTTCCCTCAGACACTGGCAAGACCAACGGCTGTCTGGTCAATACAAGATAACTATGTGTTTAATAGGTTACTTCAAAGCTATGAAAGAAACAACAGTTGGGTAAAATTATGGACATTTTCAAGAAACAAATGTTCTCTTATGTCCTTTTGTTATTATATTTATAAACAAAATGCAAAAATTTAGTAAATACATAGATAAAATGGTAAATTAACATGAAATGTTTACTTAAAGTCTATGTAAAGTTGGTGATCGTAATACATTTGAAAAATAGTTCATATACAGTGCATTAAAATTTTGCACCCCATCTATGAATTCATGAAATTCAGCCCAAAAAGTCATTTATCACGTTCGCTTGCTTGCAGTATATTCTCTTGTCGTTTTAATCTTTTTGCTTTTGAGTTGTAGTATTTCTGAATTTGAAGCTTTAAAACACAAAATCACTCTGATTTATCAACTTAGGTCTGAATGTAAAGTACAGTCAACCAAAATGGAAGATTTTAGCATAAGTAAATGTACTACAGACAAAATAAAATTAAAAATTCATCATTATTTTTCATGCTCTGTTCATGAAACTAGTCCTGACTTAAACCATTCGGAACATTTTCAGAAAAAATATTCGTTTCTTGTTCATGTTTTTGCATACTCAGATACTAATTTTGTTTGAAATATGGGATATTCTTATTCCCTTTTATATTTCACTGTTAAAGTCTGGCTTGGGAAAATTGTTTTCCTTGGAAATGGCATACTTGTCCTATATGTCTGTGACTGTTCTAATAAATTACAGTACTAACAAGTGTGAATAAAATCCCTAGTTATACAGGAATTATCTTGAATGTTTCCTTAATCTGAAATGCAAAATGTAACCCATGTGCAAAAATAGAGCAAGTTTATCTTAAAAAAGTTCTCCACGAATACATCTTTTTCTCAGTCCTTACATGCTTTTGTGTATTTTTCACTCAAGTTCATTGTGTACCTTTCTTTCATCTAATTTGTGAAGTATTCCTCTTTGAATACTAACATTTGAATTTGTTTAACTGATTTTAAAGTACATGTATATTTTGGTCAATGCGTGGGGAAATGAGGAACTGCGGCCCTGAGTGTTCTAAGCATTCCATACTGCATTTTTCTTAAGAGTACAGTTCAGTTAAAAGAGAAATGTGTTTCGTACTTTGTGAAAATTTTATTTACTTATTATTTGTCATGCTCATGATAAATAAAGATGTTATGCATGTTCGCAGGACTGCGTGGCTCCAATGTTTAATTAAAATAATGCTTTTCAAAAAAGTGTGGTCCTTCTTATATTAGAAATGCGTTAAAATTTTTAAAGTTGGTGACTATAGTAGATCATTATATGGACTTTCTGTCATTATTACCGATTTTGTATAATTATTTGTGTGTAATTTTATTTATTATCTATGAGAAGTTAAATGTCAGTCAAAAAAAAAGCTGTAAAAGTTCATTAGTAAGCAATGTCAGTTTGAAATTTCTATCTTAAAATTATTTGTGTTAGGTCTTTTATGTTAATTACTATGTTAGATCATTATTTGGAACTCTACTCAGTATTTCGTGTAATGTATCATAACTATGTAGGAGTCATTTGTCAGGTATGATAAATTAAATTTCGTTCTCAAAAGGCTGTAAGAGTTCAGTGCTAAATAAATTATTGACAATGGGGAATATGAGTATTTTTCAGTTAAGTTACAATGAATACGTTAAAAATATTCCAAGTTAACAAATTTTTATATTCCAAATTGGGAAAAAGGCAATAAAGTTTCATTTCCATGGCTGAATATTAATTCCATGTGTATTATAGACTTTAAGTTCTCCTTCACAAAATGTGATTATAATTCAAATTTAAAATAATTCATTACAATGTGGA
The DNA here is from genome assembly GCF_044657685.1 of Stegodyphus dumicola. Lineage (NCBI taxonomy): Eukaryota > Metazoa > Arthropoda > Arachnida > Araneae > Eresidae > Stegodyphus > Stegodyphus dumicola. The sequence goes on from NC_140775.1 coordinate 22,200,482, forward strand.
TATTCTTCTCTGTAGTTAAAATATAATTCAATCTTCTGTACCTTGTTAAGAGTGTTAGGCTGTGATAAGTTCAAATAGAGTAGTGTTTATAAAGTTCTGCGGTAAATGGTGGAATCATATTAAAAATCCGAGTGACGTTTTCACATGAAGGAAAAATCAAGGTTCAGTGTATGTTTGGTGATTTAAGTAGGATGTGTGCAAGAAAATACAAGATATTTTTCGTAAAATATTTCAAAGAGTTAGCAAAATTTGTGTTAGTAGTATAAATGAATCTTACTGAATAAAAGGGAGTGTTCTGAATATATATGTATAAATGTCTGTAGAGTAAAATAAGAAGAAATGAAGTACTATTGGTATGTATCTAAACTTAACTGGGTAGAAATGCTCCATGCATTGGTTTGAGTTGGCTTCATACCATGAAAATTTATTGCTCCTTGTAAGATTTGTTTTAAAGTTAGTAAGTCTTACAATAAAGACATGTGTAAGTCTGTATTTATTGTGGGAAAAACGAATCAGAAATACAGCATGAATATGTTTTATAAGTTAAATATAAGGGTAAACATGTAAATGGAAAGTGTAAAAATTACATTTGTCAGACATAGTTTGGTGAATCCTTTGAATAAAAGTAAGACGTGTAAAAGAGAATCAACAAAGTTTTGTATAGTTGGCCAAAAAGGTTAATACAGGCATTAATAGTTAGTACAATGCATTAGAAGGAAAAGTTCTGAGTATCTCCAACTTAGTAGTAAAAAAAGTAAGAAATGTAGTATTCCAGTTAAACTATATAGAAAGAGCATTGTGTATATTGGCTTAATGTTACAGAAAATATTATCTAGTGAAGTTATATGTATGTAAATTCCAGCTTAAAATTTCAAAGACACAGAAATGTAGGTAAGTTTACTTTTGGAGAAATGGAAATATAACATCGTATTGTATTTAAAACAAGGGAAAAAAGTTAAGGGTAAAATAAAAATGTAACAAAAAAACATTTGTGTAAACAAAAAACTCAAAAAAATTAAAATTATGAAACTAAATATTACTTTTGTAAAAAAAATTAAGTTAAAAATGTAGTAACAACTTTTTTTAAAATAAAAAGCGGAAAGGAAAATTAAATTTGGAAAAATAAATATTTCTTTTGTAAAACCAAAAAAAAAAGTTTAAACAAAAAATTAAAATAAAGTAAAGTAAAAATACGAAAAGGAATAAATTTTGGGAAAAAAAAAAACTTTTGCAAAATAAAAAAGTGAAAAAGAAAAATTCAATTCGTAAATAAAAATATTACTTTTGTAAAACCAAAAAGAAAGTTAAACAAAAAATTAAAATAAAGTAAAAATACAAAAAGGAAAAAATTTTGGAAAAAAAAAAAAAAAAACTTTTGAAAAATAAAAAAGTGAAAAGGAAAAATTCAATTCGTAAAAATAAATATTACTTTTGTAAAACCAAAAAGAAAATTAAATATAAAAAAAAATAAACTTTGCAAGATAAAAAGTAAAAAGAAAATTTAAATTCACTTTTGTTGAAGTTAAAAATAAAATTTATGTTTGGGAAAGGGAAAAAAATAAAATAAAAATTAATAAATTAACTAATAACTTAAAAAAAGTAAGAATGAGATGAAAATTGAAAACAATTAAAAATATCTTAATAATAAAAAAAATTAAACCGTGGGAAAATCTTACATTTAAAACAGCAATGAATAAAGTAATGATTAAGAAGCCAAAAGAAATCCTAGCCGTCGTGTAAAAACAAATGTGTGACGCGGTTTTCATGTCAAAGCGCATGCGCAGACTTTCAGCCTTATGTCATCAATGGTGCAAAAACTCAAAGGGACAAAGAGAGTTTCAAATAACAAGTCTGATAAGAGGACAGGGTAGCCGAGCGGTAAAGCGCTAGACTCCCATCCCAGAGATAGCGAGTTCGAATCTCAGCCGTGGAGTTACTTTTAAAATTCAGGGAAAATAATATTAAATTCATTAAAAAGTATTAAAAATATAATGTAATCAATTAAAACTAATTAAAAATAATGACGGATTAAATAATTAAAAAAGGATGATTCACAATTAAAAAACGAAACATAATTAAAAATAATGAATAAAAATGATTAAACACTTAAAATAATAAATTAAAACGTATATCACAAAGAATAAAAACGAAACTTTGATGATGTCATTCCATGACGTGATACAAGATGGCGCTGGTGTCGTCACTTCCGGAGAAATCCAATATGTCGGAGGCCACGCTTTTCTGTGACGTCACTTCCGGTTGTCACGTGATCCAAGGTGGCGGAGGCGGCACGTCAAAGGAACGCCCCCATTGCGACATCTATTGTTCTCTTACGTCATCTATTGTTCTATTACGTCGTGGCGGCATCCTTTGACCGCACGGTTACCCGCGCTTACTACTCCCCTCCTAAAAAGTCTGCATCAATGGCAATTGGTCGACAAGACCTACAAATGAAGGAAAAGAAATTTTAAACTTCTCATTTTCTTATTTCGAGTGCCTACCAGTAGCCGAGTAGTGAAGTCGCTGAATACTGGTAGTTCGTTCCGAGGTTCGAATCCCGCAAATTTATGCCCTCTGTTTTGAGAATTATACTTTTCTGGGAAAACTGGCTAGCATATTCTTGCATAGTACGTGAAAGAAGATTATGAAATTTTCTAAAAAAATAGGATTTTCTTGCTATGTGTTATTGTGGTGCATTAGATTAATTCAAAGAACTCGAGTTTAAATCTGGAAAAATCCGCTGCTCAGTTTTTTCAAGCTCGTTCGAAGCTCTTCTTTTCCTATACAACTTTAAAATTAAAATATAAAATGAGAATTAGGAGAACTGTTAATGTCTAACGACATTAATATTTAGTGTTATAAAAATTTAAGGTTATTTTTCGTTTTTATGCCTTAAATTAAATTTAAAAATAAAAATGTAAGGAAAAAATCTGAAAGGTTTCAGATATTAAATTACGACCAGAGGGGCATTTTTTAACATTTTGTGTGTTGCATTTATTTATTAAGTATACCGTTCTTCGCATTTAAACTATAAAATTCAGTTCAACAGCAATATCGCAAAATAGTTTTAAAATGAGCATATCTTTAGAATTTCCGATACAGAGACTCGCGCGCTGGAGATAAAAATGTTTTTTTTTTTTTTTTTTTTTCTTCCCACAATGTTGCCATTGATCGCTTTGACATCCTTGAATTTGTAAATCAAAAATTCGTTAAAGTTTTACAAAATATGAAATCGATAATAAAACAAATTCCAAATTTCAAATTTGGGCTAACACATGCCCATATTCGTAAGAGGATTACGTCATTCAAAATTCGATGGCTCTATGTACCGTTGTTCACAATGCGAGAAATATACATATATTTATGCAGATTTTTCATTATTTAATTTCTTCAAATATAATGCAGGACTCTTAACATTTGGTGGCAACAGTTTGAAAAGTGAAACGGACATTTATAATGAACAACGCAAGATCGCAAAACGAAAACAATAGTCCTTCAGGGACAAAGCACCTTTGGACTTAAAGTCTTTTATACCTGCAGTCATAAAAACGTTGCCCTTTCAAATTAAAAAAACTGCCTCGAGTTTACTACCAGCGAGTGTAAGTTCAACCTTTTTATTTGCTAGAATTCTAACTCTGCAATTTTTTAAGCAGATTTTTTTTTTTTTTTTTCAAATTGTATATTACAGCAAGTGAAAGAACTAAGAGATTCTATGCCATTTATTCAGTGGATGTTCATCAACTTGTCAGGCGAGAATTAGGCAAAAGTAATAAATATGATTACTTAAGCGCTTTTTTGTTAACTGGAAGTTCAAATGGATCTTAAGCATAAATAAATTTATACAGTGATTGAAAGAAGACGAAGTAATTACTAACTCAATTTTTACTGAAAAAGTTTAACCCTTTGGATTTTTTAAAAGAGTTTCATTTTAGGAATATATCAGTTTAGAATTTAATTCGCACTGAATGTAGGGTTTCTTTGAAAAAAGAAGAACTAGGAAACTTTAAGAATGAATAAAATTTTCAATTGCTTTTCAGGCAAACGAGCACCCTGCTTCCCGCGCAAAAGATATAAAAACTAACAACAATCTTTCTTTGCTTCCTGTTTCTTAAAAATGCAAGAGCTTCACTCTAGGTGGCCCATTTCTTTCATTAAAACAGCTAGTTAAGTCTCCAGGAACTTGAACTTTAAGAAAACAGTAAAAAAAATGTATACATATTTCTAAAATATCACATTTCTACAGTATTTCATTAACCAAATTTTAAAAGTGTGTAAAAGAAAATTTCTGTGGTTACATGCAACAAAAATGAACTAACATGAACGCAAAAGTACGATACGATGATACCTCAAGATTTTGAGAATAGAATGCTTAATGCTTATTATAGTTTTAGACAAATATTAATTTTTTTCTGCTAATTGCTTAATAATTGTTAAATTTCATAATGGTAGATTTCGTTTTTAAACGATACTTCGACTTGCAACACGGATTTCTTTAATTCTTGAATTTATTGTAGAAAACTGTGCTTAGTGAAACTACTTGGTATTAGTTTCCAACAGCCACGGTTTCTATTAAATAGGAATAAAGTAAATATTTCTATCTATTTTTCTTTTAGAGTCACAAGCGAAATTCAATCGTATCTTAATTCTGATTGTCTATTTTACAGTCAAAATGGAGACATCAAATATCCAGTAACTTTTATTTAGAATTATATGCAATATGTTTGTTTTTAATAAATTTATATAACATGAATGTAACCGAAAGATACTTGGGATCTGGTGTCAATTTATGTGTAAATAAAGTTAATACAATGTGCTCCGATACATTTGTAACAAGTTTCCTTTAAAGTTGTGCTTAAGCTTGAACACTATCTTTTAGTCCCTTGATCCACAACACATATATTTACTCACCAAAAAGACTTTGAAGGCTTTGACTTTGAAAGCAAGAGAAGGTTCACTGCAACATGTGCCCTGTCGATTTGGAATTATTTAAGATGGGTTATTCCCATGTGTTAGCTAAATACGTTTTCCTCCGAAAGTACACCACGAATGCATCCTACCCTCCAGTAGACCGCTTTTGTGTGCTCTGCCATACTACGAGCTTAGTTGATAAGTGTTCCCATCTGTAGTGATTAATTGAGAGCAAAACTAGATGTCTTATATTACAGGATTTCATTTTTATGATTGTGAATGTCAAGGAAGGTCACATAAACTATTACCGGTTAGTATGGATAAATAATTAAATCTTTGATTTCCTCAAATCTCGCTTTAGCTGTAAGCCATCAGGAAATGTCAAATAAAGTTTTTCGAATTTTTATACATGCTGATTTAAGTTAATTATAGCGAAGGTACACTTAAAAATAACGAAACAGCATAAGAAGAATAGGTTAGAGTAGATTGAAGGGTGCCCCTTGGATTATCGCTAAGTTGTTGTTTCATTTATTGGTAACCTGAGTAGTTGAACGCTATGGAAACCCTATTATGACGCAATTGGTTGCGTGATTGCGGTAAATTTGAATGATGGGACGCATTTTGGTACGTTGTTATTTTGTGGTTTACATGGTAAAATGACTGAACGTTCTAAGATTAATTTGAAGTTTCTGCACGATTTCGAACGAAAGGGAAAAAAGCATTAATTGATTGGTGCGTAAATGAAGGTTTACTTAGTTGCCATTATAAGTGTCCTGTTTGTAGGAGGGAAATTCGTATGGTCGAACTTCGAAGGATACCTGCACTACGAGGATATTTTTGACTCTTATTTTTGTGAATTTATGTGGCGACGCCAGTATACATATTCTAGTTCAAATAATTTTAGGAAGCTTTTGGATGCTGTTGAGGAATTTTGTTTGACTGAAAATGCAGAAATTTATAAATAAGATAAGTGGATATTTATTTTTTATTTATTTATTTATTTATTATTATTATTATTATTATTATTATTTTTTTTTTTTTTTTTTTTTTTTTTTTTTTTTTTGTGTTGTGTGTGTGTGTAGTGCTAAGATGAATTTCCTCTTTTATGTTATTTCATTTTTTGATTTAAACTCTAGTTTATTGAGATTATATATTTTTGTTGGCTGCTCCTTTGACTTTTTGAGTGAATATAGATCGATGTGTACATCGACAAAGTCAAGGGAGTGTACAATGCCTAGTTTGTGCAATTCTCTGATGTTTTTTTAAGTGAAAATAGGTCGATTGTTATTTTGGATTTGTATAGCGGCGATTTTTGGCGCAAAGCAAAAATCGCCGCTACACAAAGCCAAAATAACAAGTCAAAGAATTGCACAAACTCTGTATCCATGTATCACCCAAAATCGCCAAAGAGCACCCGTAAACATATTTTTACCGAAGACTATTTAAGCATAAGATTTGCGTACATTATTTTTGCAAGTATTAGCAGTATATATTCTGAAAAGGTTGCACTGATTTTGTGTATTTTCTATCAAAAGTCCAGCATACATCATTCAAACTTCGTCGACGTTCTTACGTCAATTATGTGACAGTTTTTTGAAAATGTTGCACTTTGTTTCTATTTGTAATCTTTTGTTACTTTGATGCGACATTTTAACGTATGAAATTTCCCCAGTTTTAGTTACAAACGACGGCAGCCGACATGTTGTTACAGAATTTCACGGTTATCACAAAGTTTTATTTTTAATGCGGATGACCGTGCACAGATAACAATGTTAAAGAGAAGTTCTGCATTCATTGAAACCACTAAATATAAATTTAGAAGGTCTTTTATTATTTCTCATAATAATTCAAATATTGATATTGAATGGTCGTACTACTTAAATTACAGCAAAACATGGAAGAGCTATCTATATAAGTGAAGGAATGCAGTCATGGAGAATTTTCTAAGGTAAACTGCATTGGATTAATGTTACACATAGAGAACCATGTAGCCTGTTTGATTGCTAATATCTGAATTCAGGTTGAACCACCAGTGTTCAGTGATTTCACGGTTCGGCCGCTGGGCCAGTGTTAAATTGCGCCGGAGCCACCGAAGACAGGCTCAGGTACTTCTAAGGTATTGAGTAAAACTCCAATTCCAGCAGGAAGTCTGAATAAGATTGAGGTAAGTATTTTATTATATAATTCAACTCTTTGTTTTTAACTTAACCTAATATATTTTTGTCTCTTTAGATTTTATTATATTTTCATTATAACACTTTATTTATTTATTACTCTCCCCATCTTCCTGATGACATTCTTTAGAGCTTCGGTATTTCTAATTTTAGAAAAATAAGGCTTGACCTGGATACACTAATGTTAATAAAATTCGCCGTCATAGAAAAATATATGCAGATGAAATTAAGACGTACGTATTGCTTTCAAAGAATTTATAGATAAACAACGTACTTATTGTTGTAATTTATAGGAACAACAATAATTTTGTTGTGCTTATAAATTACACTATAAATTGCATTGCAATACGTTGTTTATTAGAAGAAGATAAATAAAACATCTTATACGAGTTCTTTGACAACAGCTTTCCATGTTTTCCACGTAGGATCATTTTGGCGAAGTTGAAACAATGACACTGAAATAGTCTTGAGGTTTGCTCTCTGTTATTACTAACGTCGCTGTGTATAACTTCCAACTTTCTACAAAGTTATTGTGTATACTGGCAAGGGAAAAATTAAAGCAAACTAAAGATTAACTACATCTAAAAAAAAAAAAGAAAATGTTGCAATATTTAAATTCGTTTTCAAATATTAATTTAACACCTTTTCAACTGTAATTAATTGTAACAATTTAGCACCTTTTCAGCTGCAGTTCGAAAAAATAATTTATTTCTTTTTTCCACGTAAGCTTAACTGAAGTGCTGAAATCATAGCTTTGATTTACAGTTCATTCAGTTTATGCTCTCTAAAGTTATATACTGTAAATAAAAGTTATGGCCTATCTTAGATAAAAGCCTGACAAACCAATGAAATTCTCTGTCATAGATTAATGTCAACTGGATTGATGGACCGCCTTGTAAAATCCCCTATGACTTCAATCTTGAAGATCGCTTATCCTTGAGGAAACCGTTTGTCATTTATCAGTAATCTAACATCTTGGACAGCATCTGTTGCATCACTGACTGCTTTTACTTCTTTTGAAATATTAAATAAGGCCTTTTTTCTTATTATCTGCCATATAGATCTGCCAGAAAAAAAAAGGGGGGGGAGGATAAACGAAGCACAGTAGCAAGTTACTAAATAAACTACTTTAATTTATTTATTTAAAAAACAGTATTTTCTAAGTAATTATTAACGTAATTGGTAATGCAGATATTCAAACATTTATTAGAAAAAGCTATGAAATAGTAATCTTTAATTCTAGACCGCAAAGTAATTTCTGGGGCAATTTCGATTGGACTTTAGTCGACAATTCTTCTGTTTTGCTTTCAGGTTCATAATAGAAGCATTATTTTGATACTTCACGTGCATATGTTTTAAAAGATGTGAATTTTCAATAAAAAGAAGTCTGATACCCAGCAGTCATGTTTGAAAAATTGTTATTGGTGCAAATCGTAAAGGCATTCAATTTAACAAAATTGTTACCTATAGTAAAAAGGAAATAGAAATAAAATAAAATAAAAACTGAAAGCTTTCAGATTTTGTATCACGCCCAAAGGGGCGTTTTTTCATTTAGACACACATACACTTTTCCACAGCATTTGGGAAAATGCCCCTTTGGGCTAAAAATATTTAAAAACAACATATGTCCAGAATTTCCGATACACAGTCTCTCGTGCTGGAGATTCCCCCCCCCCCCGTTTAGTGTTGCCATTGCTCGCTTTAAAATCGTTGAGTTTGTTAAATGAAAATTTGTTAAAGTTTCATAAAGTACGAAATAGACAATAAAACAAATTGGAAATTCTAAATTCAGGCTTCCAGGTGCCCACACTCGTGTGGAAGTTTACGTTATTCAAAATTTGATGGCTCTACGTACTGTTGTTTTTTCACATTACGAGAAACATACATATATTCATGCAGATTCTTACTTATTTAATTTCTTTAAATATAGTAGAGGACGATAATATTTGGTAGCAATAATTTGAAAAGTGAAACTGTCATTTACAGCGAGTCGGCGCAAAATACAGTTTGGAGACTAATAGCTTTTCTGACCTAATGCCCCCTTCGCTCATTAAAAATAATCTAAAGATTTCAGATTTTAACAGTCGCCTACAGTGTTTGTTAATTATTTTCACGCTCTCTCTGAGCTTTCAGTCTATCCTTCTGCTACTGCACTGTCCCCTGTTATTATTATTATTATTTTAGTCTTTTTAGCTTTATTATTAAGCATCGCTTTCCTTGCACTTAAGCCACATGTAGTTCAGGAACAAAATCAAACATTTTTTAAAAGCCGCATAATATGTTTAGAATTTCTGATGCAAAGATAAGTTTTGGCATATATTTTTATATATTTTTCAGTCTATTCTCAGTTTGCCATATTAATATTCAGTTGCTTTAGTAAGACGGCTAACTAACCTTTTAATCATTTAATTATTAACTTTTGATGTGTTAACTTTATTTATTAAATATCATGTTATTAAATATCACTTACGCCACATGAAATTCAATTCAAGAGCAAAATCACAAAATATTTAAAAACAGCAAATCGAGACTCGAGATAAAAAACTAGAGGTTGCCATATATATTTTTATATTCACTGTATCATTTCTTTAAAAACTAGCCTCCTAAAGTAGTTGTCATGGGAAAAAAAAATCATAAAAGTATTAAATATTTCTAATTAGACATTTCATGATTTTATACATGCTTATTTAAATCAATCACATTAAAAAATAGAAAAAGTATCATATAAACTGTGTTTATATCATTCAGTAACCTTCCACATTTAATTGGAAAGTAGTTTAGCTTTTACTGAATGGCAGTACACAGGTGCGTGGAAGATAAAAGTATTTTATTTGTGCATGCGGCAACACACCGCTTTCATACAGCCGAGTTTGTTATTTAAGTTGAAAGGCAATTATTTTACAGTGTCCTGAATTGGCAGCATTCTCGCACGCTGAAGATAAAAATGCTTTATTGCGAAAAGTATTGTCACTGCTCGCTTTCAAATTAATGAGTTTATTAATCAAAATTCATTAATGTTTTACAAAATTTGAAATAAATAATAAAATGAAATAGAAATTCCTTTCATACTCCCCTTTTTAAAGGGCGACTGGGGTTTTTAGCGGATCCAATCGCCAAATCCTAGGTGTGGAAAATCATCATCCAACAGCCTTTTAGTTCGGGCGCCACTGTAGAGGTATTACGTTAATTGGAAAAGCCGGAGAGATGAAGAATTAGCAACCGCCTTCGTCTGGAATCGAACCACGGACGTCTGGAATACCGGCTCAGCGTGCAGAACTATTACACCACGAAGGCACGCTAGGAAGGCAGGAGAAATACCTTAGAACTTAATTCCATATAAAAAAAAGGCGGTTAGCTTTTTCAGTATAGTATATCTGTACACGTCATTTTATGACTTAAATGTTGCCTCATCCAGATTATGACGAAACTACTTGTTTATTGATGAAGTACATCACATTATTACTTTTAGTTTTATATCTTTATTTTAATAATTGTCACATAATAAGCAATATAATCTTCATGTCAAGAATTGTTATTTCTTTATAAACTTGTATGCTTATTATGAATAATTGTTTAGGATGCTTTAAAATTGAGAAGAAGATATCATTTGCTTGTGAAATCATTGTTTCTTGTAATATAAAAATGCGTTGTACGTCACTTGATAAAGATGTTTGCGGCAAACATTCTGCGCGTGCAGCACCTGCAAATCGACAGGAATCAAAATGATAGGCAGTGCCTTTCTATATGCATTTTAATAACGCTATCTGATAGCTCCGGTAGTGAATTATTGTAATTCTGCACTAATTCACTACCGAAGCTCTTGAAATATATTAGGCATACAAAATTAGGTAGCTTAAAGAAAAAAATCATGAGGGATTTGGAAACTTGAAATAGTAAGAGACATATAACTTATGTTCATCTAGCGCCCTCTGAACGATCCAGTGAACTAGTAAATGCAACTTCCTTTTCTTTCCTCTATCGACGAGATGGCTGTCCACATAGGAAATGTGCTTATTAGCTAATTATGCCATGTTGACGGTCCTAACTTGCTTTTCTTTGACATGAACCTGCCCCCAGGAACTCTGAAAATTTACTATGCCGTTGAGACCCAGGATTAGAGAAAGTCTCTTTTAAGTCCTCCTTGCGATCATATGACTAAATTGCCCACTTTTGCAATGGGCAGCTATTAGGCCAGGAGGGTATTATACGGGAGCTGAGAGTAGGGTGGAACAATGTTGGGGTGCTTTTAAGTCGAAGCAAAAGAGATAAAAGAAAGTATAGATAGTACTGAGTATGAAACTAAGTGCTGATAACACAGCCGTGGCTCTGTGAAGTGAAAATAATTGTTAAACTGCAATTAAGAGAAGAATGATACTTATCTCATAGAATATATCATTATGTAGTACTGTAACTATGAGATAATAACTGAAGACTGTAATATAAACTCTCCTCGTTTTTCTATAAAATAATGTACAGTCACTAAAATCTACTCCTTTATTTTTAAATCAGTATTTTCTATCTTTAAGAACTGAGTTCTAGACGAATGGTGAGGTGATTTTGAAACAAATAAAAACATCTACCTAGTTAACGTTGAACAGTTCGCAAATCTTGAAAAACGCAGATAATATACTTATTCTCAACAGTTTTTGTTGTATGAAACTTGTTCAGGCTAAGATGAATTTTACGTATTTCAATGATACGATGTATTTAACTTTAAATAAAGGTGCGGAATTATATTTTTTATTTAGAAATAAAAGCGCTTGTTAAATTACTTGTTTGGAATCTGCTTTATTTGACATTTATTGCTGTAAAATATTTTTAACGGATTCTTAACTAAAGCAGTCAGTACACATGATAACCTTAAGCAGCAGAAATTTTATCTCTCATATTATGAGGCACATGTTGTGATTTGGAAATGAAAAGAACAATCCAGAAAGGTATTATTTTGCCCTTGAGGGAGGTTACGCATTTAAAGAAAAGTTCCGTTGTTCCGAAGTAACCAGACTTTATACTCGCCCTTTTGACTTGTTATTCTATTTGTGTCTTTCAATAAATAAACTATACGGGTTATAAAACCTCGGATGGGCTGAGTAAGATCCCTTTTCGGAGCTTTCAAGAGTGTTGTCGAACTGGTCTTGGCCAGGCTTGTCTTAAGTGAGTATCTTGTTCCAGTGTGAAAACTCTACAGAATGGAAAAACCCAATGTTCGCCCATATGCCCGTCCTTCCGACATATTAGACAGATGACTTGAGTTAATGAGTATTTGCCTTCAGCTACTGTTATCTGCGTAGGCAGTGATCGTAGAGGTTTGTTAATTTGTACAGACTCATCCCTTTTCCGCTTCAGGATTATATTTCCTGTTCGGTAATACACTGATTTTCCTGTCTTTAGAGAATAATCAATGGCATGCCAGCTGTGGACAAAATTATTGTAGTTTATTAACCAAATTGTTGCGGTTAGTTGTAAATGTGCATAACTAAGATTAGCTTTTTCGTCAGCAACAAAAATTATAAAATATATCAGCGTCACTTGGAAATATTTCCAGGTCACGCTTTAATCACAAAACTTATAAACATTTGTGACACACACTCATTAAAGTTGTAAATCATTGCAATGTCGCTTGGTATACTATACTGTGCTTGACGACTTTCTTTTTTTGCAAATGCATTCAAAGCATTTAAAATACCAGTGTTATTTTCAGCTAATAAATACCTTTCTGTCAAATTTATACGGTTGAATGTATTTTATTCACAATTTCTTTCTGAAATATGTTTCAAATTTAACTTTCTACCTTTATAATTGAGATTAGACAACCAGCTGGCAGTAGAGAATTTGTTGGGGGGGGTCATGTACATAGGGGGCTGAGAAAATTATAAGCTGCGAATAAGACATAAAGGTATTCTTAATCCAAGTTGTAAAATATTGTTTGCATTGTGTAATAATAGCTTTCAACACATTTTGTTCCCTTGGTCACACGTTTTGCCTATAAAAAACTTAAAACTATAAAATAACTGTGAATGAATACCGATTCCTGCATAAATGTACATAGATGCAGACAGAGAGAATCGTGATGCCACTGGATGCATCTACATTGTTTTCTTACCAAGTGTTAGAGAAAACTGCAACAAATAATAAGACATGAAAAATGAAAAAAATTATAAAGGTCATTTTAACGGACTACGGACTTAACAGAGCGGCGGTATTTCTGTATTAGAATAAATATTAAAAATGGGACGATTACAAATTATTAAAACATATAGGAATGTAAATGAAAATATAGTAGAATGTAAATGAAACAAGAAGCAAACAATAAAATCGAAACACTTTCTGGTCCTATTCAGACATTTTGAATAATATTTCGTATCAATTCTGAAAATAACACTGTCTTGCTGTTTCAAAACACATTGTTATAACATTTCATATTTTAATAAATATTTGTGCTTGTTTATTTATAATTTAGCTTTTATATATTTTTATAGAGATTTATTCATTGATTCATGTATTTAGTATATTTGCATAATAAATTTATTACCTATTTTTTTTAGTCAAATCAGTTGCCACTTCAGATTAGAAAAGAAATAAGCCGTCAGATTTAAAAGTAGGTAAACAAAGCAACCTTCAGTTGGCATATGAAAATGAACATTAATAAAATGAACGAAACAAAAATTAACAGCAACACTTAACAATGTATCGGGGATTCTAAACATATGCTGCTTTTAAAATTTTTCTGATTTTGCTGTTGAATTGCATACCCAGTAAATGCGAATAAAATGATATATAGTAATAATATTTTTTAAAAAATCTAAAACTTTTCAGATTTTATATTGCGCCTGGCGTTTTTTTTTTTTTTTTTTTTTTTTTCCATTTAAATACAAATATACGTTTCGAGAGCATTTGGGCTAACTTCCTTTTGGGTTAAAAATATTTAAAAACAGTATATCTTTAGAGTTTCCGATAGTCTCGCGGACTGGAGATGAATACTCCAGTTTCCAGGTCCCCACGTTCGAGTGGAGGACTAATTCAAAGTTTAATGGATCTAGGTACCGCTGTTTTTTTTTTTTTTTGAATGCGAGGAACATACATACATTCATGCAGATTCTTCATCATTCAATTTCTTTAAATATAATACAGGGCGGTAATGTTTGGTGGCAGCAATTTGAAAAGTGAAACGGACATTCATAAGTGAACCGACGCAAAATACCTTCCCGAGTCAATAGTCCTTCTAGGCTAACTTCCCTTTAGGCTTCTTGAAAACTCGTTTGGGCGATCATTAAAATCTGAAACAATTTACAATTATTTTTTTTACCTAATTTAAAATTTTAAGTTGGCGTGTTCTCTTCCAATTTGCTATGACATTATTTTATCGTAAATTATTCCTATCTTTTAATGAAGAAAGCGTTTAATTTATAGTAATTATTAGATTTTGGGAGCCAAGAAATAGGGACAACATTTGTGCTGTCACCGAGATTCGAAACCACAGATCTTTCTCTTGGCTCGATGTTAACGCTGATCACTTATGTCATGAGAATGCATGCGGGAAAATGCGATAATTCCTTAGGAATTAATAACGGCATAGTTGTGAAATTTCATTGGATCGTTTAAACATTAGAATTGCAATAAATATAGTATTTCTTGCGACTGAAATGGTAATGACTATTTTTTAAAAATAATAAAAATAACAACTTTTTCTTTAAGCGGTTAGTGAGTGAGTGAGTGATTATGGCGCAAAAACCAAAAATGATTATAATGCGCCAAACACAAGATGGGATGATTACAATTGATGACATTAAAATTCAATAACTAAAAACAAGTAGACAAATGTACCAAATCCAGAGGATGAAGTCATATAAACACAAGTTAAAAGCACACATTAAAATTCAAGACACAGTCTTCAAAACAAATTACATTAGGTTATAAAAGCCAGTCTCTTTTAAATAATAAAATTAATTACAATTGACCTCTCTTCCGATTAAACGGTCGAGAGGTAAGTCACAGCTATTAAAATATTTCTCGCGAAGACTATTAAAACATGGACACTCAATTAAAATATGACGAACAAATAAACAAACATTACAATTAAAAAAAAACAGGCTCATTTTCAGCTTTGAGAAGATAGTTATGTGTGACTCTAGTGTGACCACTTCTGAGGCGAGTCAAAAGAACTTCCTCCTTACGATTTCCAGCAAAATCCCAGTGCTCAATTCTAGACTTGACATTTCTCAACTTGTTGTGATGCTGAACGTCCCAAATTCGCTGCCATTTTTTTCGGACCTTTCCCTTGCTGACACAGCAGATATCTCTAAAAAGTATAAGGCGGCTGGACAGTTCAACAGCAGATTTTTCCGCGATGTCTGCAAGCTCGTTTCCCTTTATTCCCGTATGCCCGGGAACCCAGCAGTAGAGGATTTCATATCCTCGAATCCTTAAGTTTATTTGAATTTTGAGAACAGCCACTACCACAGGATTCTGAGTGTTGGGAAAAGCTTCCAAAGATTTAAGAGCACTATACGAGTCTGTACAAACTATGAACTTTTTGTGGCAGAGCTTCGAGATGTACAAAAGACCATAATATATTGCAGTTAGTTCAGATGTTAGGACTGAGAAAGCATGGTGCAGGCATCTGCCCCTAATGTAATCTTCAAATACAAAAATGCCATCCCGACATGATCTTTTGACTGTGAACCATCTGTATATATCGGATAATAACTGCTATATTTGTGCCTGTGCTCAGCGAAGAGTTGTGTGTAAATGATATCACTAGGTCTTGCCTTCACATGATGCTTGAAAACATCAAGAAGCTGAATCCGTGAATTTTCCCAAGGTGGAATTTCAAAATTCTGTACTGCTTGGGGGTGCATATCAGAGAGGGAAAGTTCCTCAATGACAGGACGAACTCTTAAAGGAAAAGTAGGAACACAGGATGGACGTGTTTCAAATAATGTGTTACACTCATTATCAAGTAAGCACAGCTTATTAGGATGTTCAGGTTGAAATAGAATATTAAAATATTGCAAAAGGGACAATTGCTCACGCCTCCGATAAAGTGATGGTTCGTTAGAGTCAACATATAGGCTCTGGACAGGAGAAGTCCTGAAAGCTCCTGAACAAATCCGCAGAGCTTGATGGTGAACAGGATCCAGTTTTAACAAAACAGATGACCGAGCAGATCCATAAACAACTGAGCCATGGTCCAGTCCAGAGCGGATAAGCGCTCTGTAAATGCGAAGCATGGAGCAGCGCTCTGCACCCCATGAGGTGTTCGCCAACACTTTTAAAATATTTAGTGTATTAGACACTTCTTTCTCAGGTTTAAAACATGAGAAAGGAAAGTCAATTTTCAGTCGAACGTCACTCCTAAAAATTTTACTTCAGGCGCTACTGGAATACTTATACCATTCAGATATAACTCAGGTTCAGGATGGAGACCACGATTCCTACAAAAGTGCACGCACACAGTTTTCTGTTTTGAAAAAGTAAATCCCTGTTTGTCTGACCATTCTTGGATCTTATTCAGAGCCATCTGCAATTGCCTCTCTATGTATCTCATGTCTGCCCCTCGACAGCTAATCTGTAAATCATCTACATATAGAGATCTCAAGATGGTGAGAGGAAGTTCTTTTAATACAAAGTTTATTTTTAGCTTGAACAGCGTTACACTAAGCACACAGCCTTGAGGCACACCCTCTCCCTGTTCAAAAACATTCGATAAAGCAGAGCCATTCCTTACTTGAAAAGTTCTATTGTACAAGAAATTCTGAATAAAAATTGGTAGGTAGCCGCGCAAGCCACTCTCGTGAAGATCGCGAAGTATACCGTATCTCCATGCCTTATCATAAGCTTTCTCAAAGTCAAAGAATATTCAGACAAGGTGACTTCTTTTGACAAAAGCTTTTCGAATAGATGTTTCTAAAAGAAGCATATTATCTACTGTCGTTCTTCCCTTTCGAAAGCCGCTCTGATAAGGCGATATACTATTATTCTTTTCCAAGAAGCAGACTAGGCGGCTGTTTACCATCTTTTCAAACAGTTTGCAAACACAACTGGTAAGGGCAATTGGCCGATTGTTGGAGGGATTCCTCGGGAAGCATCGCATGGGGTTTGGAATATAAGGCCTTACGGGGCAAATTAGATATCCAGCCTTAATATTTTTCGGCAGATCAGGTAATTTGAATGTCAGGATCACGTGTTTAGTGTCAGTCAACTGACCTTCCTTACGCATCTTGATCCGCCTAGCACCACAGACTTTTTGGTCAGCTAACTCGGAAACGAACTCTTTTTCTGAAACACACAAAAGGTCGATTTCCGAGATCACACCTCAACAAAAATTCAGAGTTTTATGCTCTGACACAGTTATAGGTACATTTCCACGTTTGGTTTGTGACAAAAGGGAAGCAGATTGGTTTGGCGAGACAGTATTCTATAAGCAGGTTTCCAGAACGGAGACGCTTTATATTCTTTGGTTCACCTATGCAAGAATGGATATATTTGCTTACAACGAAAGGGGACATCTTTTGCAGTTCGCCAGAGGGACTAGAGACTACAAGAAAGCGTGGATTATCAGTGATTACTTTGGCATTTGCATCGGTACGTATTTTCTTAGTAAGAGATTTATCAATTATTTCGATACTTTGGTCGTTTTCATTTGATTTGAGAAGAAACATAGAAGTCATTATTAAGAAAGAAAAGATTCGGGTCCGACTGCCCCGCCCACCACGGAGCCCAACAAGGGAACACAGATTCATGTGTTAGGGCTAGCCGGACCTATACGCAAACTGAAGCCCCACAGTCGGCTTTCCGAAAGCAGGTACTCCCGAGAGCTTGACCCCAAGCCACTGACACAAGGACTAGTGACCAGCCGATTGACACCCGTGAGGACGACTAAGGTGCCTCCCGTTTAGCTGAAGCAGAGGCCAAAGCAGTGTGTTGGGGACAGTACCTCGCCCCTCAACTACCAGGACCCTCCTTTCCAGCGATACGGGTCTCCACGCACGGCAAACACGTGGGAAGTTTTCTCGCCATTGGAAAACTAGAGACAAGGTCTGTTCCAGTCTCTCGTGACGAGCCCCAAACTCCGAAGAGAGAAACCACAAGGGAGAAGGGAAGGGAAAAAGTTCCAGCTAAGAGGAGAGGAGACGGAAAAGATGATAGATCACTGGGGCTCTAGGATCGTGACACCCGTCTCACCAAGATGATGATCCCCTGAAGGGCTAGGGTACCTTGGGATTGCCACACCCGTACTCACAAAAGTGAGCCCCTGAGGGCCTTTAAGGGGTTAGAAAGAGAGGCTAGGTTACGTTATTTGAATATTACAAACACACAAGGGGTATCTATTTTGGATTAGGAATGCTTTCATGGATGAAATGTTAAGCGATCTCACCAATATTCATGAGAGAAAATTCGCGAAAACTCCTGCGCAGCCAACACACTTGGTAGTTTGACTTGAGTTTGATTCCAAGAGAAGGCCTAGCGGTATGGGCGTTTTCGTAGTTTTTTTCATGTGTAACGTTATTAGTCAATTTTCTTTAGAAAGAGTTCCATGAAGGCATCCCTCCGCTTAGACAAATAGCCCTCGCGCTCTTGGCTAAAATCAAATAAACCAATGCAACCAGAGCGAGCTTTTTCGCCGGGATTTGAACCACTGGGCAAGGTACTAGTGTTGAACAATTTTTACTGCTGGTGGATGAAAGAGAGGAAGGAACATACATGCGTGCATGCGAATACACATAATAATATATGATGGGAAGGGAGAGAACTCGTTATGATTCGAAAGTTTACCCGTACAAATTTCCTACTCTCCTTCCTATATATCAACAGAAAACATTTATCCAAATTTTTTAGCTTTTCTAAAAAAAAAAGTACAATAGTTTATTGCTCAGTTCTATGCAACTTTTCCAAATTTATCTATTTTTTTATTTAATATGAACGTTTTACACAGTTTTTTTTATTTATTTTATTTTATTTATTTATTTTTATTTTTACACTTGCAAGAAATGTGAATTAAAACACCTGAACAAGATACATGGATAACATATGAGCGAACAGACAACTGAATATTTTGTCAACTTACATTTCATTTTTAGAAGCTGCATAACTATAAAAATGCTTTGGCATATATTAATGATAAATTTAGAAGCATTTCTTACTTTTCTATTACGATTATACATCAACGGCCGGTTTTAAGACCTTCCAGTTGATGCAAAGTAAATAATATACAGATGCATTTGACATATATCACGAATTAATCATTAGTGAATACCAGAAACTTAATGTATTAAATTTTTAAAATTTAGTATCTTACAAGAAATTCGCTTTCTGAATTTACGGTTGACATGAATTGGCCTTACTTTCAGAAAAACCCTGAGAAAGGCTATGGTTACTGTTTTTATTCATCAGGTGCCAGAGAAAATTCTGAGAAGTCATTAAAAAGTCATCACTGTATTTCAGAGCTAGTCATCACTGCATTTCAAACCAGCATTTTATTTGAATGTTCATTATTATGTTTTGACCTAAATCTCTAATTCCAGGAAAACGTCAGTACCTTTTCACTTCAACTTAAACGTCTGCATATATATTTTTAAAAATAAGCGTAGAAATTCGCCCAATTAATATTATTTTTATCATTCTTGTTTCTAAAGAGGGCAAAGAGTTTGTTTTACAATCTGTGAAAAATTTCAAAACTTTACCGCAGATACATTTTTATATGCTGAAATTTAAAAATCATAGCCGTTTACTTTGTTCATTAAACGATGATATATGCGAAAAATAATTTCAACATTAAATTTAAAGAATCTAAACAGAAATTTCAAAACCTCGCTCCACTAAATTGTGTTGTCATCTGCAAACCGTGTGCACAAAATTTAAACTATGTCGCTTATCAGGAAGTGACTTCGAAATCAGTTACAAATTGTTTACCGCAGTGAAATCACCGCCATCAGTGAACATCATAAAAAGCTTATAAAAACATCCATGAGCGCAATCTCATTGTCAATAATATATGTAAAATATAAAAAATAAATGGTTTTGCTCTACGCGAACAGGTAAACAGGTAATCTAATTAACTCTAATTAACTTTACGCAATTTCAGGATCTTCCCCCTAGACCAGCACTTTTCGAGAACATTCTGGCATGTCACGTAATCGCTGCTATAAATGAAGAGTTCGCGCCATTTTTAGATCAGATTGCTTTTTCTTCCACCCTACTCACGCAACCTTTCTTTTGAAGGGGGGATACGTAAGATATAACAAAATATGATAGCTGTTTTAAAAAATAATTGGTGACCTCAAAATTAACATTCTAAATTTGGTGATCTCCTCTTGGGTTCATCTTTTCTCCCAGGTTCCAGATTTTTCTATGTTACGTAACGTTTTAATGCAGACACCTCTTGTCCAATCAAATTAATTGTAAACCAAAACTCGGAACTGAACTTTTCCGACTCTCCCTCTTCTTACTATAAAGTACTATGACACTCTTCCCTTTTTCGCATAAGAACTTCTGCTAGCAAGGCGCTTTTCATCCACGCTGCTGCCGCTTACTTGCTTAAGATGACGTCGTACTTCAAAATAGAATTTATTGTATTCAAATATAATTAGGAAACATCTTGTTTGATATACGTAAAAAAATAGATTGCGATTCTTCAAGATTTGTTGTGCTAAAATGCGTCATCATGCTTTTCCACTTAACCCAACCTTCAAGCCACTACGGTCTACTCAGATATCTATGCAATATCGAAAACTGTTTAAAGTTCCAAAATGTAATAGGATAGGCACATTTAATGTGCCAATTTGATTGTGGTCACAACATATTTTTTTAAATAAAAAATGACGATTTAATCTGCCTTCGTCTCAAATTTCCTAGTGAGTATGGATCATTACTTCTAAGTTTGTTTATATCACATATGTATTATATATATATTTAATACTACATTTTCTTTTTCGTTCCGATTTTCGAGATTTTGATTTATTATTTTCAAATCTAGTCGCACATTGCGCAATTTTAAGTGCAGGTTTTATTTTCTTTTTCATTCTGTTTTCTTTTTTAAACTTCTTAAAAATATTTGCAAGTACATATATTAAGCTATATAGGTATGTATAACAAAAAGTATAAAGTACTTTTTTAGCTACCACAAGCTATAAAATTATTTTATACTTTTTGACCAAGTCAGATTAGAAATAAAATTCTGAATATCTTATTAACGATGGATTTTTAGTTACTATTATTAAGGAGAGATTTATGCGAATCCTATTATGATATATTTCATTCTATGTTATCAATTCATTCTATGTTATCATTCTATGTAAAATTCTGTTAATAGCCGAATAAAATCCTTAGAAGAGGGTGCACCACCAGCCGCGCGGTAAAACCGCTGAACGCTGGTTATTCAATCTGTGATTTAAATCAAGGTGAACGGGTTTGGCTGCATGGGCGTTTTCATGGTTTCCTCCATGTGTAACGAGTATACAAGCCAGCTTCGTTCAGAAAGGTCTCCACGAAGACATCCTTACCCTTAGGCAAATAACCCTCGAATGCTTTGCCATGATTAAATAAACCAAACGAAACCAATCCTTAGAATAGCGCCTCATAATTTCGTTTTCAGTCGCGTATAACCGAAAATATCGTAAAAAACTTTTTTTTAAACACTTTTTTCTGCGTAGTTAAAAAAAACTTTATAATTAAGAAAAAAAGTTGTGTTGCTTTTATCTTACGAAGTTTTTACGAATAACTTTTTCTTAAATTTTTTGTTCCAAGCAACAAAAAAATTTAAGAAAAAATCATCCTTTCTCAACTTGGAAAAATTATTCCTCCTAACCACAATGAAACATCTGACGTCATAATCATGCGAGAAATTCCGATCAATTAGGTGATGTAAGATTTTATTCCGTCCATTTAAATTTCTGTTTGAAACGCAAAGAAATTCTATCTCATCATTATTGAAATTATATGACTGCCAACAACGAGGGATTAAATCTCATCATTTAAAAATCTGCTGTCGTTAGCAGCAGCACAAGCAAATAAAAGAAAAAAATATTAAAAAAGATATCAAAATTTGGTAAATTAAACTAGATATCTGAGTTTCATTCGGAAGGTTATTTTTGGATCTACTTGATGATGATAAATTTAACATTTTGCAATACTTATTTCTATCGTTAAGCAAGGACATATGAAAAGTACAATAAATCTATAATGAATTTTGAAAAAAAAAAAAAAAAAAAAGCAAAATATTATATTCTGATCCCCAAAAGTGTACAGGATATTCAAAAATTAATTTCAGTATTTGTTACAAACGAGCAAACAGATAAATTAAACTAAAAACCATGTAAAAAACATTTCATATAGCATATTTACCAAATGAAAGGAAACCCTCGAAATCATGTCAAAGGATTAAACAGGAAAAAACGGAGTCAACAGTCTGTGATTTATTTCATAAGAAAAGGTATGCATTTTGATGATTAGTGAAAAAGCGCTTTGCTTCATTAAATAGAATAGCTGTCATATGCAAGCGACCGTTTGAGTTACCAGTTTCCGTTGACATTCATGCTTTATTACTATCGACAAGCCTGTCATAAGTTCAGCTTTCACACAAAGCTCTGTAGCTTTCTTTATCGAACACCCTGCACACGTATTTTTTCACAGCAAGAGAAAATACTCCTCCCCCAGTCGATAAATATAGCCATATGCTAGCAAGCCCAGTCGCAGAACAAATTTATTAAATTTACATTTTACGAGTTCTTCTTCCTTCCAAGTTTTTGTAAAGAAAGAACAGAGAAAAAACAGCAGCTAGAACTAGCAGCAGAAAACGCATCCTTCCGATGACTTGGAAAGATTTTCACCAACTTAACTCATCTCTTCCCGTTAAGGTCCTTGAGAAGAACGGCGGGCATGATCGGAATATCTAAAGAACAGTCTCGCGAGGTATGCGCAAGGGCGGAACAGCCCATAACGGGGCGTAGGTGTCGATAACCCCTTCATCTGATTATTTTAAGCAGGCGACCCAAAGGGGTTGGGCTGTTCCAGACATCCGTCACGCGGTTACTAGGCTTCTCGTGCACTCGTTCACCTGCAGCTGCAACGTAGGCGGGTGTATACTAGAACTTTTTTGTAAGATAAGAGTAATTAATTCTTCTTAATCAAATGTTATCTTAGGCGTAGCGAATGTTATTATTGATGGAGACATTGCTGAGGTGAGAATAATCAGCCCTTATAAAAGCCTAAAATATTATGTTAAATCTGTCGAGCACAATAATTTTAAGATGGGATACAGTTAAAATGAATAAAAGGTATGTTTCAAATGTTTACATTGCGAACATTTAAAGAAAAGCAAGAAGAATTTCTGTTAAAGAAATCACAAATTTGCTAAAAAGAGCTATGATGTGCTAAAAAAAATGTTTCTTAAAAAAGTGCTAAAAACTAATTTTTATCAAATCAATTAAAGTTTGGGATAACTGACGGTTAGTCCTGAAGCAAAGACAGGAAATCTACGTTTACTTGAAAAGTATAATTCGAGTATTTTTATTTTCTAAAGATGGTCCAAATTTTTCGGTTTCCAGTATTAGTGTTAGCCGCCCAACTGAGATAGTGGTTACTGACTCTGACTGCCGCACCGAAGGGCCAGGGATCGAATCCCAGAGAAGGAATGGATGTTTGTAAATGTATAGTGTCTGTGCGGCATGGGGAACCTCAAAATATGCAGCGAGCCGAAAGTACTCTCGAGAGGTTTGTGGTAGGGGAAGAACGGGAAGGAGACACCTGAACGCCCTCCCTCCCGCGATACTGATAAATAATAATAGTAGCATTAGTAGTATAAAAAGTAAGTACTTATTCAATCATCAGGGGAAGAAACCTTGGAGCTTTTCTCTCGTCAGTTAGTACCCCTTACATCTGTTTCCTGATAACATCAACGAAGTTCTGATGGTATTACTTAAAGTCTGTCACACATACACAATACATATACTTTTACTTACATGATGTTCATGTATTGTTACAATTAATATTCTGTAGTACACTATAAACGGAGGGTTGCGATAGCATGACGCTAGGTCGTAAGATACTACATCATTCCAAATGTTATTGGCTTTCTTCTACCTACGTACATTATAATTTTATTTTTATAAACATGTTATTTACAATTCGCACCTTAAAGAAGAGAGCAAATAACTGCTATGAAAAAGGAAAATTCGTTTTCCCTTTCTGTTCAGCGAGTTTACCAAACCATTTTCAAATTCACCTCAGCCATCAAAGACGTTTGTAATTTAATTATACTGCTGCCCACCCCAATTGCAACACCAAGAAAGACAAGAGATATCACAACAAAATTTATTTAGTAGATAACATGTTGACCAGGTATCAATGATTAAATTTTATTGACTTCTGTGAAGTGTGGTTCCTTCTAGAATCAGTAGCCAGAGTAGCCGCCATTGTTGGAGATCACCGCTGCCACACGCCTCGGCATTGATTCAAAGAGACTCTGGATGTGTTCTTGGGGTACAGCAGACCAAGCAGCTTCCACACGTTGCCAAAGTTGACCTGATGTGGGAGCTTGGGATGTAATCTGGGTCAATCGTTTAGCAACCATGGACCACATGTTTTCTATTGGCGAAAGATCCGGAGAGCGAGCCGGCCAGGGAAGCAATTAAATCTGGCGATTGAGGAAGAACCCTTGGACAATCGTGCCACGTGTGGTCGCGCATTATCCTGTTGAAATATGGCTGTGGGCAAGCTCTGAAGGTAAGGAAGAATAACTGGCTCCAACACCTCGGAGATGTAGCGCTGGCTGTTTAAAGTACCGGTAAAGCGTATTAGAGGAGTGCGAGAAGTGATATCCAACACCGCCCCATACCATAACACCCCCGGTGCAGGACCAGTGTGGCCGTGCATAACGCAGCTATTCAGCGTCCTCTCTCCACGGTGTCTCCAGACTCGAATCCGACCATTGTGGTGTTGCAGACAGAAGCGTGACTCGTCAGTTCTGTATGTATTGTCTTTTTATGTTAATATAATATGAAGTATGAGTGTGTGTATGATAAAATAACGATATAAACGATGCCATTATTTACTGCAGTAGACTTCTTATTGAGTTTCATTTTAACAGGTCATATTTTTATTAGGATATTTTCCAAAAATCGGATGGCCATTTCCAGTTCTAGAAAAAAGTGCACTGCATTGTAATACAAAAAATATTCTTGCTTATGTAAAAAACAAAGAAAAAACTCATTAATTGTCTGCATTGTCGAAATGCGTAATATATAGTATTATGGCATCTTTTATTAATACCTGTAAGAGAAATGCATAAAAATATTACTTAGTCATGTGGATTAGATATATTATAAATCAAAACAGCAGGAATTATTATTATGTAATAAATGTGTTTGTAACGTGACACTTAAAAAAATTAAGTTAAAACTTATTAAGAAGTACATTTACACATTTACAGTTTTATTTTGAATTTTTAAAACCTTCGATTCGTTAAACAATTCTCAAGTTTTACTCTGAGAGAGAAATTAAAGATGTTATGGAACTCTAATGGCAATAGCTCTGAATATTTACAATTTGCTAAGCCATTTGAATGACAAATCAAAGATCTTTTATTTCTTGGAATGGATTATTTAAAAGGCCTCATAAATAATAAAAACCCTGTAAAAAGTTAAAAAAAAAAAAAAAAAAAAACTTAAAGAGTTATAGACGTTTCTAACTTTTGCAGTTCAGTCTTTCCGATAGCTTGAAAACTAGTATTGACAGTGCTCGGAATTTAACCGTCAATGCGAATACTGTTAACCCTACTTTTGAGCTTACATTTCAGTTAGAGGTTATTATCAGTATCTCTTGAGTCGAAATTTTTTGGCGGGAATAAATGTTTTGTTTTATTCTTCTTTAAATTAAAATATTTTTCTTAAACCTTGCCAAAGATGTCTATTAATTAAATTTCAGCAAAATCAAGAAAGAAAAGATATCATTATAAGTAGTAAAATTTAACCTCTCTTGCATCAGAGAAGGTTTATGTTGCAAAAATTTTTGTAAGAGACATTTTCACAGCAAATTGCCAAAGCGTAGAATAATTTCTGTTACCTTGTATTCAACGCAGCGTCATAGCTTAGCAAAAGGAGTAATCCAAAAAGAAGTTGTTGTAGGCGAAAATTGCAAGATTACAAACACTTTTAATTTTTATATAATAATAGATTAAGATTCATTAGTTTTCCTAATGTATATCAAGAGCATGAATGTATTTCCTAATGTATATCAAGAGCCTGTATTCCTAATGTATATCAGTTTCCTAATGTATATCAAGAGCATGAAATGAATTATATCACTGCCCGTTTTCGAAGGAGTGAGGAAAAAAGTTTCTTTTTTTCCAATGGCAGATTGTGAACAATTACACAGTCCATTAATCTATACAAGGCCAGGTGTGGTGGTCAGTAGATAGAAAATGGGGGTTCTGCGACAGGTGGATCAGTGGATCAGGGGGCGTGGTCAATGACATCACAGAGGGCGGGGCCAAAGGCAACGTCATCACACTAGGAGGCGTGGTTTCGAGTGGAGTTGAGTTGTTCGTAGACTGCTGGTTGAGTTGTAGACCTCCTGCTTTTCATTTAAAGTTAGTTTTTTTAATTTGGCAACGGAGTCATGGCGTCCTCTAGGGATGAAAAATGAAAATAATCTATTTAGGAATTGCTCATGGCGTCCTCTATGGACGAAAAAAGAAAATAATTTATTTTAGAAATTTCTATTTAAAAAAAAAATACTCTATTATTCAAAATATAGAATTGAACTCTCAAACAAAATATCTCACCAGCTCAGTAGTTTGAAGATTTTAACCACTAAGCTGACGGGATACATTCAGATTTAGGTAAAAAAGCCTATATAAGAAAATGGAATTTGAATCGACTCATCAATTTATTCTGATACTTTTATCCTTTCTAGTTTTTCATGAAACTTTAACTTATTTCTCAGGTTTTCTGTTTCACAATAACATATTCATTTACTGTCATATTTTTTTAATACTTAACGTTTCTAATTTATTTGTAATATTTTATTTAATTTCCACATACTATTTTTTTCATACCTTTCATAAATTTCAGAATACCTGATTTTTAACTTATACGTTATATTTCACAAACGTTCCCGCACGTGCTGTTTATTTGTTACATTACTTAATTTTAGATGCAATTTCACACTTTTTTTAACGTTATAATGTTCAATATATTCTGAATTTTAACTTCATTTACTTTTTTTAAACCATTCTAGTATTCTATACACACTTTAACTTAGTGGTATGAAATTGTATTTAAAAAGAAACGTTTATTTTTCATGATCTTAGTTCTTTTACTAAATTTTCTACAGAATTTCTAATTTCTTTCACGTGTTTAACAATATCATCCTTACATTACCGAATATTTTTTAAAAAAAGCTTAAGTCTATAACTGTTAATTGCTTTTCTTACGTTCATGATTTCCCTTCTGTGTTTATATTTCTTAATTCTAGCTTAACGTATTTATTATAATGTTTTTATTTCTGTCTCATCACTCGTAATTCCAACATTTTATCCCTTTTTATTCATTTTAACGATATGGATTGTTTTCATTTACTCCATATTCAAATATTTCCTTACAATTTTTATAATACTTGTTTTATTCCTAGATCATAATAGATCATCTACAGGTTTTACTCAGAAATTTCCATTCACAACTTTACAGTTTAATACCATTTATATCTAAATGTATTTCTTTCTCATATAGTTTTATGGTCTTCAAAGTTTCTAACATCATATTTAGTTTTAAATCCCGATTACCTTTAAGTGTGTTGATAATTTTCATTTCTAATTTTACAACCACGTTCAGTGTTTCATCCACACATACCAAAATATTTCTTACATTTTCTGATATTTAGTCCATGTCATATTTCAGTACTTCAAATGAATTTACACTGCTCACACTATTATTTTTTCATGTTTTAGAGACACTAACTATACTAATTTTACTATTTTTCCTGCACTAATTGCATCTATGTCAGCACTCATGATAAACTAGCAATTGTTTTGCATCACATGCATAAAGAAATTCTTAAAACCAACTTTTTCAATATCGTACTCAAATTACTTTTTTCCAGATAGGAATTACCAGTATTCTTTAGTTTTACTCTGTTACATCTTTTTAAATTTTAACATCTTACTTTTAATTCTAACATACATCTTTTAAACAGTTTTTTCTTTTAATGATAGCCTTACCTTATTTGTTCAAATTAATTCTTTCATTCACCTTCTTTACTACCTTTCAGTACCTTCATTGGAACAACCTTTCAGGCTTTCATCCTTACAACCTTACAACCTTTCAGTACCTTCATCTTCAGTACAACCTTTCAGTACCTTCATCCTTTCAGCCTTACAACCTTTCAGTACCTTCATCAGTACCTTCACTATGCAAACGCAATGTCTTTCACTGACATTCTGTTTAATAATACCACAAGTTTCCTTAATTGACAAAAAGCGAATTATTTCTCATTTCAAAATAGAACTACTATATTTTTGCACAAACATTTCCTTTATCCATTCAAGCCACCCCTTAACCTGTAACTGATGTAGCGATAGGAAAGGAGATTCTTATCATATGCTCTTTCGACATTTGAGGTTTCTAGAACTTCTTTGACAAGTATATCAATACCATCAGAAAATATACTTAACACTTTTACCCAGTTTAAAGGCAACATACTGTTATAAGAATGGTTTTAGTTAAATTTATAACACAAATAAACGCATTTTGTGCTAAATAGGCATAAACATTTAGATTCAGAATATTTCTTTTTAATCCGATGTAAGACTTGAATTTCGTTCATGATACGGATTGTCTCTTGATTTTCTTTTTGTTTACCTTACACTAATAGAAAATTTTTATTTTACAAGTTCAGCTTTTAATGAAATAGAAATAAAAACTACGATACACCTGCTGATTTTAAGAAAAGGAACTTTGATATATTTCTGGAAATGTAAATGCTTTTAGAGTTTTCTTTCAATAACGTTGATTTTCATTACTTTACTAACTCCAATAATTCTCTTATTAGCTAATATGAATGAAAGAAGATTGTCAAAAATGTGACACAGTATAATTCTTACGAACATATGTACCTTTACCAGCATACAGATATTACCGATTGAAATGAAGAAAGATACAGATATTTTACTCCAATCTACATTAAATTAAAAAAAAATATTTAAACTTTCATACATTCCAAAGAATAAACGAAAACTCAATAGATATTGTCATGTTTGTATATATGAGATAAAAGTTTTATGAATGGTATTTAAAGTAATGCTTAGAACTTCATAAAAGCGAACATTCACTATGTTAATACACATATCATCAGTTATTTACATTAATCAATGTAATATTAATCATTACATGTACTATATGCATATATATTTAAAGTTTAATTGTCTTACAATTGAATAATTAACTATTGAGAGAAAGAGGTTCATATCTTACACTATTTAATTCACATGGAACAAATTTTTCCATCAACCACATTGAACCAAGTTTATTAAATTCGCCAAAGCTCTTTTATTTCTGCATTTTCACACTCACGACACATTTTAAATGTAACTATTGATTACCATTTCAAACACCGATATCATAACTCAAAAATAACCGAATCAAACTCAGTGTAAAGTAGTTTAATAAAACAGTGTAAAGTAGTTAGTAAATGTAGTTTTACACTGAGTATGATTTCAAACCGAAATCATAACTCAGTGTAAAACTACATCATGACTCATTTTTTCCCTACTAACTACAATTTTATATATTCAAGAAGTACATCTAAGACATGATCATTTTCTATGTTCTAGCAAATCGATTCAATTGCGAACATACTATTAAGACTTGCGATTTTAGAAGACTTGCATGTATTAACGATGTCAACGTTTCTTCGTTTTTATAAGATTCACATCAAATCATGTCGCATTCGAATGTGGTGTAAGAGATCACTTTTTCTTTTAAACACTTGTAAACAATGGATGCAATTTATAAGAAGAGAAGTATCATGCTGTTTCAAAACATCATCATCAGCATATTTCTGTTTCTTTTGACACCGGCGAACATTCAATACGATGTAAAGATTCATATTGTTTTAAATTTTTATGCTCACTAAATATTTTTTATCACGATTTACTCTTAAAAGTAACTTTATAAGTTTTCATATCCTTTTTACATGAAAAGAACTTGTGATTATTCACTACAAAATTCTAAGACGAGAAGCTTCGCGACTTTTCAAACTACAAACTTAAATTTCTTAGGACATACACTACATCTGATGTTTCTTTCATGAGATTTCAAATATCTCTTCAGATTACTCGTATTCAAGAAACCTTACAAATATATCACATAAGTTCAGCGAATAATCGCTTCATAAACTCTTAAATTTTCAACACGAGTGAATCACTTGGAGCATATACTGCACTGTAAACATACAATACTTAAAAAAATTGTTATAAAAAATAAAAATACATTCATTTCACCAAGAAGCTTTTCTATTTAAATACATTTATTTATTTCCAAAGAACAAGTTTCTGTATTATACATAAAATATACTTAGAATTTTCTTTCATTAGTTAATATCAAATTAACAACAATATCCATTTACTGATATTTGATATATATGTTTGCTTTAAAATTAAAACTAAAATTTCAATATATTTCTATTAAAAAAAACATAAGGAAAAAAAATACTCATAACATCAACCAAAGACAGAAATTTAAATAGAATAGCTGTACTTATATTAGTGCATTTTTATAATCTTCATAACATTTCGATTCAAAAAACCTATTACAAAATAAATGAAACATTTTTTTCTGCCTTAAAGAATCTCTTATATTTTTAAAATTAATACATAAAAATATATCTTCCCCAATATATTTAATTCTATCCTCAACACTTATTATAATGCAATCATGTCTTGTTTGTGAAGGATGATTTACAATACAACCTTCGCATTTAAATAGTTTTTTAATCACTGAATTTAATTCAGTTTTGATAGAGTTTATGAGTTCTTTAAAAAGTTCATCATCATCACTTACCATATCCGAACAATTGTTTTTACATTTGATTTGCAACGGTAAAATAATTTCAAAAATACTTTTATATAAAGTATTAGATACATCAGGAATAATTTCTTTCAATTTTTTTAAAATATCACAGTTTACTTTTACGTATGTAGGTTTTAGTTTAAAAGAATTTTCATCTTGTTTAAAAACTTGTTGAAAAATACACTCACCTTCTTTGTTGAAAACTACCAACTCATTATTGCAAATGATGCTGGCAGTCGTATAGACAAGATTAAATTCATATATTTTTGACGAAAATTCTTGCCATGTTGCAGGAGTTATAACAACACCGCGTGTAGTAGGGTATAATATTTTATTTTGTTCCACACATTCACGTAGATGAATGTTCATTCTGTTTTCAAACTGATTTATGGACACAAAATATCCCCAACCAAGAGTCCACTGTGCAATCAACTTCGAACTTTCTTTTTTCTGTTCTCGATTATTCGGCATGAAGATATTTTCAGGAACAGACTTCATATAGTGGGCAAACCAGTCATCCTCTGGAAGTTCATCCTCATTATCTTCCAAGCGTCGTTTTTTAATTTTCGAAATTTTTATGTTTCGGAATGTGATACTAATTCTAGGATCTTTAACGTCAGGTTGAGAGGGTATTCCGTGCATCCAAAATTGATTCGTTGGGGGTTTCATTACAAGGAGAGTTCCATGAGTTAAGTCCACGCTTCGAGATGTGAAATTTCGCCTGGT
This sequence comes from Stegodyphus dumicola, assembly GCF_044657685.1. NCBI lineage: Eukaryota > Metazoa > Arthropoda > Arachnida > Araneae > Eresidae > Stegodyphus > Stegodyphus dumicola. The sequence goes on from NC_140775.1 coordinate 22,232,352, forward strand.
AAATACCATTTGACGTTTTGCACCTAAGACAAGTTTCATTGTCTTTATGCGTTGAAATTTTCGCCACTCCGTCAGGATAATAGTTCAATAAAGCAAAATTATATTTTTTGCCAGTTATCGTTTCAACATAATCTTTTACATTTAGAAGAGTTTGAGTCCATGGTTCTGCACAAATGCTCATTCCAGAGAATTCGTAACTAAGTCCTTCATCACCAAAACCGAGTACTTTTCTTCGTGGAACATACTGAATCCCATTAATTTCAAAACTAATATTTTTAAAATCATAATTTGATAGTTCAGCTAGCAAAATATCAGCTTCATTTCGTGAATAAAATTCTTCGTATAATTCCACATTTAACTCTGTATCACATATATTCCTCATATTCGCTTCTGAATCTAACGACAATTCTGAATGATATAGAAATACGTAGCATTCTTAAATAGCAAAAATTATCTAAAACATACATTAACGAAATGATTTCATCAACACTTATCGTAATACATTTTTGTCATGTCTTGTTTGTGAAGCCAGTCTTTCCGGCGTCATATGTGTAAAAATAATCATGATAGGATAGTGGGAAAGAGTTATAGTGTCCTAATGTTGTTATTCTGAACCTCGATATTACATATATGCATAAGGAGAATCTTAAAAGCATCATCCACTTATCATGATAGAGTAATGGAAAATTTCTAAAACTCTGATAATCATACGCGAAAGAATGTATTATCTTAAGGTTATTGTTGCTATTCCAAATTTGACAGTACATACAGAAGTGAAGGAAGATCCTTGATAAGCGCTGTAGACTTCACGTTATCATGATAACGCACGTTATCATGATAACGTGCAGCACTTATCAAGGGTCTTCCTTCACTTCTGTATGTATTGTCAAACTTGGAATAGCAACAATAACCTTAAGATAATACATTCTTTCGCGTATGATTATCAGAGTTTTAGAAATTTTCCATTACTCTATCATGATAAGTGGATGATGCTTTTAAGATTCTCCTTATGCATATATGTAATATCGAGGTTCAGAATAACAACATTAGGACACTATAACTCTTTCCCACTATCCTATCATGATTATTTTTACACATATGACGCCGGAAAGACTGGCTTCACAAACAAGACATGACAAAAATGTATTACGATAAGTGTTGATGAAATCATTTCGTTAATGTATGTTTTAGATAATTTTTGCTATTTAAGAATGCTACGTATTTCTATATCATTCAGAATTGTCGTTAGATTCAGAAGCGAATATGAGGAATATATGTGATACAGAGTTAAATGTGGAATTATACGAAGAATTTTATTCACGAAATGAAGCTGATATTTTTTTTGCTAGATGAACTATCAAATTATGATTTTAAAAATATTAGTTTTGAAATTAATGGGACTCAGTATGTTCCACGAAGAAAAGTACTCGGTTTTGGTGATGAAGGACTTAGTTACGAATTCTCTGGAATGAGCATTTGTGCAGAACCATGGACTCAAACTCTTCTAAATGTAAAAGATTATGTTGAAACGATAACTGGCAAAAAATATAATTTTGCTTTATTGAACTATTATCCTGACGGAGTGGCGAAAATTTCAACGCATAAAGACAATGAAACTTGTCTCGAACCTGAAAGTGATATACCTATCATCAGTTTAGGTGCAAAACGTCAAATGGTATTTACCAGGCGAAATTTCACATCTCGAAGCGTGGACTTAACTCATGGAACTCTCCTTGTAATGAAACCCCCAACGAATCAATTTTGGATGCACGGAATACCCTCTCAACCTGACGTTAAAGATCCTAGAATTAGTATCACATTCCGAAACATAAAAATTTCGAAAATTAAAAAACGACGCTTGGAAGATAATGAGGATGAACTTCCAGAGGATGACTGGTTTGCCCACTATATGAAGTCTGTTCCTGAAAATATCTTCATGCCGAATAATCGAGAACAGAAAAAAGAAAGTTCGAAGTTGATTGCACAGTGGACTCTTGGTTGGGGATATTTTGTGTCCATAAATCAGTTTGAAAACAGAATGAACATTCATCTACGTGAATGTGTGGAACAAAATAAAATATTATACCCTACTACACGCGGTGTTGTTATAACTCCTGCAACATGGCAAGAATTTTCGTCAAAAATATATGAATTTAATCTTGTCTATACGACTGCCAGCATCATTTGCAATAATGAGTTGGTAGTTTTCAACAAAGAAGGTGAGTGTATTTTTCAACAAGTTTTTAAACAAGATGAAAATTCTTTTAAACTAAAACCTACATACGTAAAAGTAAACTGTGATATTTTAAAAAAATTGAAAGAAATTATTCCTGATGTATCTAATACTTTATATAAAAGTATTTTTGAAATTATTTTACCGTTGCAAATCAAATGTAAAAACAATTGTTCGGATATGGTAAGTGATGATGATGAACTTTTTAAAGAACTCATAAACTCTATCAAAACTGAATTAAATTCAGTGATTAAAAAACTATTTAAATGCGAAGGTTGTATTGTAAATCATCCTTCACAAACAAGACATGATTGCATTATAATAAGTGTTGAGGATAGAATTAAATATATTGGGGAAGATATATTTTTATGTATTAATTTTAAAAATATAAGAGATTCTTTAAGGCAGAAAAAAATGTTTCATTTATTTTGTAATAGGTTTTTTGAATCGAAATGTTATGAAGATTATAAAAATGCACTAATATAAGTACAGCTATTCTATTTAAATTTCTGTCTTTGGTTGATGTTATGAGTATTTTTTTTCCTTATGTTTTTTTTAATAGAAATATATTGAAATTTTAGTTTTAATTTTAAAGCAAACATATATATCAAATATCAGTAAATGGATATTGTTGTTAATTTGATATTAACTAATGAAAGAAAATTCTAAGTATATTTTATGTATAATACAGAAACTTGTTCTTTGGAAATAAATAAATGTATTTAAATAGAAAAGCTTCTTGGTGAAATGAATGTATTTTTATTTTTTATAACAATTTTTTTAAGTATTGTATGTTTACAGTGCAGTATATGCTCCAAGTGATTCACTCGTGTTGAAAATTTAAGAGTTTATGAAGCGATTATTCGCTGAACTTATGTGATATATTTGTAAGGTTTCTTGAATACGAGTAATCTGAAGAGATATTTGAAATCTCATGAAAGAAACATCAGATGTAGTGTATGTCCTAAGAAATTTAAGTTTGTAGTTTGAAAAGTCGCGAAGCTTCTCGTCTTAGAATTTTGTAGTGAATAATCACAAGTTCTTTTCATGTAAAAAGGAAATGAAAACTTATAAAGTTACTTTTAAGAGTAAATCGTGATAAAAAATATTTAGTGAGCATAAAAATTTAAAACAATATGAATCTTTACATCGTATTGAATGTTCGCCGGTGTCAAAAGAAACAGAAATATGCTGATGATGATGTTTTGAAACAGCATGATACTTCTCTTCTTATAAATTGCATCCATTGTTTACAAGTGTTTAAAAGAAAAAGTGATCTCTTACACCACATTCGAATGCGACATGATTTGATGTGAATCTTATAAAAACGAAGAAACGTTGACATCGTTAATACATGCAAGTCTTCTAAAATCGCAAGTCTTAATAGTATGTTCGCAATTGAATCGATTTGCTAGAACATAGAAAATGATCATGTCTTAGATGTACTTCTTGAATATATAAAATTGTAGTTAGTAGGGAAAAAATGAGTCATGATGTAGTTTTACACTGAGTTATGATTTCGGTTTGAAATCATACTCAGTGTAAAACTACATTTACTAACTACTTTACACTGTTTTATTAAACTACTTTACACTGAGTTTGATTCGGTTATTTTTGAGTTATGATATCGGTGTTTGAAATGGTAATCAATAGTTACATTTAAAATGTGTCGTGAGTGTGAAAATGCAGAAATAAAAGAGCTTTGGCGAATTTAATAAACTTGGTTCAATGTGGTTGATGGAAAAATTTGTTCCATGTGAATTAAATAGTGTAAGATATGAACCTCTTTCTCTCAATAGTTAATTATTCAATTGTAAGACAATTAAACTTTAAATATATATGCATATAGTACATGTAATGATTAATATTACATTGATTAATGTAAATAACTGATGATATGTGTATTAACATAGTGAATGTTCGCTTTTATGAAGTTCTAAGCATTACTTTAAATACCATTCATAAAACTTTTATCTCATATATACAAACATGACAATATCTATTGAGTTTTCGTTTATTCTTTGGAATGTATGAAAGTTTAAATATTTTTTTTTAATTTAATGTAGATTGGAGTAAAATATCTGTATCTTTCTTCATTTCAATCGGTAATATCTGTATGCTGGTAAAGGTACATATGTTCGTAAGAATTATACTGTGTCACATTTTTGACAATCTTCTTTCATTCATATTAGCTAATAAGAGAATTATTGGAGTTAGTAAAGTAATGAAAATCAACGTTATTGAAAGAAAACTCTAAAAGCATTTACATTTCCAGAAATATATCAAAGTTCCTTTTCTTAAAATCAGCAGGTGTATCGTAGTTTTTATTTCTATTTCATTAAAAGCTGAACTTGTAAAATAAAAATTTTCTATTAGTGTAAGGTAAACAAAAAGAAAATCAAGAGACAATCCGTATCATGAATGAAATTCAAGTCTTACATCGGATTAAAAAGAAATATTCTGAATCTAAATGTTTATGCCTATTTAGCACAAAATGCGTTTATTTGTGTTATAAATTTAACTAAAACCATTCTTATAACAGTATGTTGCCTTTAAACTGGGTAAAAGTGTTAAGTATATTTTCTGATGGTATTGATATACTTGTCAAAGAAGTTCTAGAAACCTCAAATGTCGAAAGAGCATATGATAAGAATCTCCTTTCCTATCGCTACATCAGTTACAGGTTAAGGGGTGGCTTGAATGGATAAAGGAAATGTTTGTGCAAAAATATAGTAGTTCTATTTTGAAATGAGAAATAATTCGCTTTTTGTCAATTAAGGAAACTTGTGGTATTATTAAACAGAATGTCAGTGAAAGACATTGCGTTTGCATAGTGAAGGTACTGATGAAGGTACTGAAAGGTTGTAAGGCTGAAAGGATGAAGGTACTGAAAGGTTGTACTGAAGATGAAGGTACTGAAAGGTTGTAAGGCTGAAGGTTGTAAGGTTGTAAGGATGAAAGCCTGAAAGGTTGTTCCAATGAAGGTACTGAAAGGTAGTAAAGAAGGTGAATGAAAGAATTAATTTGAACAAATAAGGTAAGGCTATCATTAAAAGAAAAAACTGTTTAAAAGATGTATGTTAGAATTAAAAGTAAGATGTTAAAATTTAAAAAGATGTAACAGAGTAAAACCAAAGAATACTGGTAATTCCTATCTGGAAAACAGTAATTTGAGTACGATATTGAAAAAGTTGGTTTTAAGAATTTCTTTATGCATGTGATGCAAAACAATTGCTAGTTTATCATGAGTGCTGACATAGATGCAATTAGTGCAGGAAAAATAGTAAAATTAGTATAGTTAGTGTCTCTAAAACATGAAAAAATAATAGTGTGAGCAGTGTAAATTCATTTGAAGTACTGAAATATGACATAGACTAAATATCAGAAAATGTAAGAAATATTTTGGTATGTGTGGATGAAACACTGAACGTGGTTGTAAAATTAGAAATGAAAATTATCAACACACTTAAAGGTAATCGGGATTTAAAACTAAATATGATGTTAGAAACTTTGAAGACCATAAAACTATATGAGAAAGAAATACATTTAGATATAAATGGTATTAAACTGTAAAGTTGTGAATGGAAATTTCTGAGTAAAACCTGTAGATGATCTATTATGATCTAGGAATAAAACAAGTATTATAAAAATTGTAAGGAAATATTTGAATATGGAGTAAATGAAAACAATCCATATCGTTAAAATGAATAAAAAGGGATAAAATGTTGGAATTACGAGTGATGAGACAGAAATAAAAACATTATAATAAATACGTTAAGCTAGAATTAAGAAATATAAACACAGAAGGGAAATCATGAACGTAAGAAAAGCAATTAACAGTTATAGACTTAAGTTTTTTTTTAAAAATATTCGGTAATGTAAGGAAGATATTGTTAAACACGTGAAAGAAATTAGAAATTCTGTAGAAAATTTAGTAAAAGAACTAAGATCATGAAAAATAAACGTTTCTTTTTAAATACAATTTCATACCACTAAGTTAAAGTGTGTATAGAATACTAGAATGGTTTAAAAAAAGTAAATGAAGTTAAAATTCAGAATATATTGAACATTATAACGTTAAAAAAAGTGTGAAATTGCATCTAAAATTAAGTAATGTAACAAATAAACAGCACGTGCGGGAACGTTTGTGAAATATAACGTATAAGTTAAAAATCAGGTATTCTGAAATTTATGAAAGGTATGAAAAAAATAGTATGTGGAAATTAAATAAAATATTACAAATAAATTAGAAACGTTAAGTATTAAAAAAATATGACAGTAAATGAATATGTTATTATGAAACAGAAAACCTGAGAAATAAGTTAAAGTTTCATGAAAAACTAGAAAGGATAAAAGTATCAGAATAAATTGATGAGTCGATTCAAATTCCATTTTCTTATATAGGCTTTTTTACCTAAATCTGAATGTATCCCGTCAGCTTAGTGGTTAAAATCTTCAAACTACTGAGCTGGTGAGATATTTTGTTTGAGAGTTCAATTCTATATTTTGAATAATAGAGTATTTTTTTTTAAAATAGAAATTTCTAAAATAAATTATTTTCTTTTTTCGTCCATAGAGGACGCCATGACTCCGTTGCCAAATTAAAAAAACTAACTTTAAATGAAAAGCAGGAGGTCTACAACTCAACCAGCAGTCTACGAACAACTCAACTCCACTCGAAACCACGCCTCCTAGTGTGATGACGTTGCCTTTGGCCCCGCCCTCTGTGATGTCATTGACCACGCCCCCTGATCCACTGATCCACCTGTCGCAGAACCCCCATTTTCTATCTACTGTGGTCTCTTTATTATGGAAGCAGGCACCTAATAGGTGGGCCACCATCGCCTCCTATGAAAGTACGGACAGTTACAACCATGCTTTCTCCGGGTTTCGAACACAGGCCCTTCGGTATCGCAGTCAGGCTTCCCTAACCACTATACTGTCTGGGCGGCATGACGGAAAATGTAAGGTATAAAAGAAAAAAAAAGAGTCACACAATTAACTCCTCTGTAGGGTGTACAGTTTACACTGTTTATCACGTTACTGGCGTTAGTCCCTCACCGCACACCAAACCCCTACTTGATGGACAGCATCACAATTTGCAGCGATTCATGAAGTTTCTCGAACACAGGCTTGTCTAGAGGTTTGGTGAGCAGGTCTGCAAAATCATGTCAGAGTTTCTGCAGTAGTCTAGGCTTAGGATGTCGTTTTGTTGAAGTTCACGCAAGCAGTGGTATTTAAATTCTACATGTTTTATCAAATGCTATATGTTTTATTGTCTTATTAAATGCTATATGTTTTATTCTGTTTAGTGGTATTTAAATTCTATATGTTTTATTCTATTTTTTCCCTGTTAGCGAAAGTTTGATGCATGACTTGTTATCTTCATGGAGAGTAATCTGTAGACTTTGTCTTAGTACTAGATCTTTACTTGTATTTAAGTGTCGAATGGCTTTCTTGACAGCATGTCCAATCTATTTTCCGAGGGTTTTCGTTTCTTCTACTTAGTAGATTGACACGCATGCTATATCTGGTCGGCTGATTGTTGCAATGTATAAAAATGACCTAGTGCTTACCCATATTCTGTATTATCCTCTAGAAGTAAGATCAACTTCAGTTCCTAGTTTGCAGTAGTTTGTTTCCATTGGCGTATATGTTGGTTTTTCACCTTGAAGTCCGAATTTTTTACCTAGTTCTTCGATTTTTGTTCTTTTGGTTTATGACAAAGGTTCCATCTTTAGATCTTTTGATGTTTATGCCGAGGTAGTAGGTGATTTCTCCTAGGTCTTTGAGTTCCAGTTTAGCTTTTATTCGTTAGATTGTTTCCATTACATCTTCATCTCTTTCACTTCCTATAAGTATATCATCTACATATTATATGTGTGAATTTTCCATCGATGTTTCTGAAAAATAAGCATGGGTCTGCTTTATTTTGTTTAAATAATTAGTTTAGAAGTATTTTTCTAATTTTCAGATTCCAAGCTCTAGTGGCTTGTTTTAGTCCATATATTGATTTTATCAGCTTGCAAACTTCATTTCCATTTCCAACGTTTCAGTATCCTTCAGTTTGAGTCATGTAAATTTATTCGTTTAGTTCTCCATGAAGGAAAGCTGATTTGACATTGATATAAAAACATGTCTGACAGACATGTTTTTATAAGAAGCTGCACATAGGAAAGCTTGTAGAGTTGTGCATTTTACTACATGAGCAAAGGTTTCATTATAGTCAGATCCAAACTTCTGGCTAAATCCTTTTGCGACTAAGCTGGCTTTGTATCTCATTTTCACAACAAGTAACCAAAATAGAGAGCAGAATAATTTCTCTTACCTTGTATTCAAGGCAGCGTCGTCATAGCTTAGTAAAATGAGTAATCCCAAAAGAGGTTGGAAACGAAACTTGCAAGATTATAAACACATTTATTTATACATACTAATAGATTAAGATTCATTAGTTTTCCTTATACATATCAAGAGAGAGTACCATAAGAGAGAGTTATATCACTGTCCTTTTTTGAAGGAGTGAGGAAAATAAAAGATAAGGTAAATGAAAAAGGAGTCACACAATTAACTCCTCTGAGGGGTGCACAGATTAACCTTCTGGAACGAATTCTTACCGGTTTAATCCAGAATGTTCAAGAACACAAGCCGAAAGCTATATAAAAAGTGCTGGTCTGCAGTCAGCAAGTGTGTTTCTCATCGAGAGAGTGCGTCTCTCATCGAGTGAGTGTGCCTCGTCTAGCGAGTCAATCCCTGCGGAGGCGATTGCATTGACAGCCGGCCAGAGAGTGTCAAGTGGGTCGTCGAGTGCCCCGAAAGAGTCTCGTAGAGTATCGCGGTTAGTGCACCGTCGAGAGAGCGCGTTGAGTTCCGGGAAGGACTGAACCAAAGAGTCAGGAGCCGTGCTCGTGTGGCGTCGAGTGCATCGCGAGTTGTAGCGTGGAGAGTCTCGAGAGTACGTGGAGTTCCGAGAACGACCAAGCAGAGTCGGGAGCTGTACTCCGGAAAGCAGAATCGGCTGCTTTGCAGGAAGCTGTCTCCACCGTGATAGCCTGATGGCTGTGTCGCTGATCGTGTCAGCGTGTTTATAGTAGATCTTCGACGACTGTAAAACGTGCTTTGGAGCTGTCCTGACAATACTGGCAAAAAAAGTGTGTTTCGAGACTTCATAAAGTGTCGTCGTTATTCACTCCAAATCTACACAAACCCTGTACGAACGTGAAGGAAGGAAATAACGCAACAACTGGTGTCAGAAGAATAGGAAAAACGTAACAATACTATGCATTTCATTGAAACCATTGGTCCTCCTGTTTCATGTAAGCCAAGGAGATTAGCTCTAGATAGATTAAAAATTGCTAAGCATGAAATTCAGAAAATGATCAATTTAGGTCACATGCGACCCTCCAAAAGTAATTACTTCTCTCCTCTTCACATAGTGTCAAAAAAAGGCACAAACGAATTGAGACCTGTGGGAGATTTTCGGAGGTTAAACGCTCAGACAGTGAAGAATAAGTATCCTATTCCTAAATACTATTTGCGACTTTGCAGCGGAGTTAGATGGAACAAAGGTATTTTCTTGATTAGATTTGGTTAAGAGCGTTTAATACCCCTTTCTCATGTCGATTTTTAATAACAGATGGCGCTACGAACGTTGAGCGATAAAGACTCAAATCTGTAAGACTACCTACAGCCTGGTTACTATGGCAATGAAGCTTCCTTTCCACTGTACTCGTTTGGCGGGAAAGTGAGTAAGCCATAAAACACTTCCCCTCAGTTGAACAAAAGACCTGCTGTCATTTCTTCCGTCTGTGACTCAGACTGCAGGGTATGTTTTGAACAGGAATAGAACTTTTCCACTTTTGTGTTGAATGAAAGATATCTGTGAGATACGTGCAGCAGTCGCTATTTCTTTTCGCAAAATTTGTTCATCACGCTTTTCAATGTTGTGTAATGTTTCATAATTTGCCGTTATTCTGCGGAAGAAAACAGTTTTTAAAAATACTAGATTTTTAAGCATTTCGGTAATTTCATCGCGACATAAAAATTATATATAAATGATTTTATACTTGATGATATGTGTATACATATATAGCATGCACATAATATTCCATTTACTCATCCATCTATAATATTTCATAAATTACCATCCATAATATTCCATAAATATGTGTTAGCACTTTCCAGAGCTTTATATATATATATTTTTTTTACTTGTATTATAAAATCGTATAACACTCCTAACTATTATTTTTTTATTTCAAAAGTGGATAAATCATTATCAAATTTTTCTAGTACACGGCACATTATCTGAGATCCGCTTTGAATGAAAACTACATAAAGTGTTATAATGAACAATCAGTTTCAAGATTTCACTTGATACTGAAATGCATAAAATCAAATTGCGTTTCTATGTTTCAGGTTTATAAAATACAGCTGATAATTGAAGGGGTAAAGTACAAGCTGATAATACATGATAAGGGGGAAGAAATTCCTAAATTACAAAATTGAATATTATATTTTACTGAAGTAAAATGATACATATTATAGATACATCCTAAAAAACGATAATATTTATATATATATATTGTATATCGTATATATATATATATATTATATATTTATATGTATATGTACTCTTTTCCGGATGCAACTGTAATTACGTACTGAGCTGATTTATCATCTTCCTGTAGCGACGCATTTGGATTTGCTGTGAATAAATTTGTTTCATTGAACAGGAACAAATAGGAAACAGAATATTGAAAATTGAATTTGTTTTAAGCATTAGTAATTTATATATGTTAGATTGAGTAAAAAGAGTATATTCATGCATAACGTATAAATAAGCGAAGTAAATACTTTTTGGCAATCACCTTTCTAGGATGATCATTTTTGAAAATAACCAGTACTGTTGATAACATAAACACCGGTACGATCTATCTGCCTAAGGAAAAGGATGCCTTCGTGGAAGACTTTCTAAGGGGAATTGACTCCTATACACGTTACACAGGGTAAAACCACGAAAGCGCAGCCAGTCGGACCGAGCTACTGGTGTTCAGCTACTTTACTGCTTCGTGCCTCATTTCAGAGCGGATTCGCTATATATGAAACAGAGCAATGTGCTGTTACCGTATTTAGCAGCCTGCCTTTTTCCTTGACCTACCATAAAAAAATAAAATAGCAAAATTATAACAGCGTTTCTAAAAAGATGCTTTGCTATATTCTTATTAAATCTTTATCATTCTGCGCTACTAAAAACGAAGTACGATTATTTCAAATTCAAAATTTTATAACATTACTTTACGTGATCTCATGTCTTCTAAAAATGAAACCCCACATCTGTTTCTATCCAAGCGGCTTACTTTCTAGACAAAGTAATTTCAGTGTAACGTTACGTTTAGTTTTATCTAACTTTGAACGAAAAAAAAAAAAAAAAAAAAAAACTGTGTACATAACAGGCAAAGAAAGATATTAACAGCACATAAATTTACTCAATTATATTGGATTACCAGAGCAGAAAAAAATAATCCGATGAGATAATTCTCTGAGAATTCATAAACGCTAAATTAAGAATAAATTTGTATAAAATGTTTGCTAATGAATACATGTATTTGCATAGTAAATTTCCTTTTTTTTAAATTTTTCCATCTTTATCACGTTTATCGGAGTGTCGTATTTAACTTCACAACTATGCTCCAAAATTTCATTGCTGTAGATTGGATGATTACCAATATATAATCCTACTAGTAACCAGGGCCAGTATTAGAGGTTTTTGCTGCTCACTACAATATCTGTGGCTCTTACTTCTGCCACGCGCCGCCAGTGGCTGAGTGGTTAAGAATATTGATTACTGGAAGTTAGACCTGGTTTCGGTTCGATCCCAGGCGAACCAGCTGGCTGCATGGTTTGTTTTCCTGTTGTGCAACATGAATACGAGCCAGTTTCCTTCAGCAATTAGGCTCACCGCGCCCTGAGCGGTTAAATCGCTGAACACTGGTAGTTCCGACCTGGGTTCGAATCAAGGCGAACGGGCTGGCTACATGGGCGTTTTCATAATCTTCCCCGTGTGTAACGTGTATGGGGAGCTTTGCTATAAACTAAACTAAGCCTTCAGAAACTTCCTCCACGAAGGCATCTGCTATCTGCCACCTCGTGGCTTTGCTATATTCAAAGAGCCTAACCCAATTCTAGCACTCAATTCCTCTCTAAATTCTAGCGGGCGAGCGCTAAAGTCGCCTATTACTGGTAGTTCAACCTCGGCACATTATCTGAGTTCAGCTTTGAATGAAAACAACATAAAATGTTATAATGAACGATTAGTTTAAAGATTTCACTTGATACTGAAATGCATAAAATCAAATTGCGTTTCTACATATCAGATTTATAAAGTACAGCTGATAATTGTAGGAATATCAGGTTCATAAAGTACAGCTGATAAATACATAAGTGGGAAGGAATTCATAAATTACAGAATTTAATGGTTGTAACGAAAATTTTAAACACGAACGTTCTTCATAAAGTTAGGAAAAAAAAAAAAAAAAAAAGCAGTCAGTACCTTTAGTGCGGGTAGTAATCACTACCAAAATTCTATGCTTTTCTGCCAATGTTTTGGTAGTTTTTCAAAACCTTCGGCTCGGAAACTTGGTGGCCCGAATCCAAACACAGGTCAACCTCATTTCGGACGTGTGTGTGTGTGATTATGGCAAAGCCTCGAGGGCTATCTGCCTAAGAGGAGGGATGCCTTCGTGGAGGACTTTCTAAGGGAAACTGGCTCGTATACACGTTACACATGGGGGAAAACCACGAAAACACCCATGCAGCCAGCCCGTTCGCGGGATTCGAACCTCGGACCGAACTACCAGTGTTCAGCGACTTTTACCGCTCGGCCGCTGGTGGGCTCTCATTTCGGACGTCTTGTGCAGAAGTGAAGATAGGACCAGCAAGATGTAGCTGCAAGTGTGGAAAAAAAAAAAAAAAGGTAGAAGTCCGAACGTGCGATGTCGGGGTTATATGGTGGGTGTGGTGAAAGATCCCTTTCGAGTCCGTACAGATGCCAGCCGGTGAATGCAGACACGTATGGTATCATCTTGATGGAACGTTACCTTTCTGCGTCGGAACTCAATTCGACTCTTTTCCTTGATAGCAGCGTCAACATGCACTAGCATCTCGTTGTATCCTTTACTGTCAAGGGTTTTACCTTTTTCCATGTACTATTTGTGATTAATACCACGGCAATCCCACCAAATACAAAAGAATGATCTTTTTGTTAGTCAAATTACGCTTTACGATGCTGCCGACGGACTTACGGGAGCAGATCAACTAAATTTTTGGCCTATGTTGTTAAAATAAATTTATTTTTCAACACAAGTGACTATCTGGTCCAGAACTTTAACTTTGCGTTGATATTCGAGAAGAATAGTACAGGCTCGAACACGTCTGACCTTATCTGCTTGAGTCAGCTCATGCGGCGCACAGCTGACGTTTATGTGATGCATAGTGCGACTAATGGAGAGATTCATTTTTATGGGGCCCACGAGCGGTAAAGTCGCTGAACACTGGTAGTTCGGTCCGAGGTTCGAATCCCGCGAACGGGCTGGCTGCATGGGCGTTTTCGTGGTTTTCCCCATGTGTAACGTGTATACGAGCCAGTTTCCCTTAGAAAGTCCTCCACGAAGGCATCCCTCCCCTTAGGCAGATAGCCCTAGTGTGCTTTGCCATAATTAAATACACCAACACCAACCATTTTTATGGATAATACCACGGCAATCTCACCAGATCCAAAGCATGATCTTTTCGTTAGTCAAATTACGCTTTGCGACGCTGCCGACAGGCTCGCCGGGCGCAGACCAGCTCCCTTTTCGACCTGTATTGTTTGTGTAAACTTGTCTAACTTTGAACGAAAAAAAAAAAAAAAAAAAAAAAAAAAACTATGTATATAACACGCAAAGATATTACAGAACATAAATTTACTCAATTTTATTGGATTACCAGAGGAAGAAAAAATACTCAGATAACTCTCTTAGAATTCTTAAACGCTAAATTAAGAATAAATTTTATAAAAAGTTTACTAATAAATACAAGTATTTTAAATAATAAATTTTTCCATCTCTACATATACCATGTTTATCGGAGTGTCGCATTTGACTTTGCAGTTAAGCTCCGAAATTTCCTTGCTGTAGATTACATGATTACCAATATACTTACAATCCTACTAGTAACCAGGGCCACTATTAGGGATTTTTGCTACTCACTACATTATCTGTGGCTCCTACCACACGCCACCAGTGGCCGAGTGGTTAAGACTACTGAATACTGGAAGTTCGAACTCGTTTGTGTTCGATGCCAGACGAATCAGCTGGTTGCATTGTTTGTTTTCACCGTGTGTAACATGAATACAAGCCAGTTCCCTTCAACAATTAAGCCCTCCCGCGGTAGAGGAATTAAATCGCTGAACACTGGTAGTTCCGACCTGGATTCGAATCAAGGTTAACGGGCCGGCTGCATAGACGTTTTCATAATTTTCTCCATGTGTAACGTGTATGGGGAGCCAATTTCTCTAAGAAAGTTCAACATGAAGGCATTCTACTGTGCTTTGCCATAATAACCTAATCTAAGCCTTCAGAAAATTCCTCCACGAAAGCCTGCCATCTTAAGAAGGTAACCCTCGTGGCTTTGCTACATTCAAATAGCCTAACGCAATTCTAACAATCAGTTCCTCCCTAAATTCTAGCAAGCGAACCGCCGAACACTGGTAGTTCATCCGGAGTTCAAGCCTCGATGAACAAGTTGGATGCATGACCGATTTTGGTGTTTTCCAAATTCACCTGCTTTGGCGTAATCAAACTCTATAATTCTAAACAAACTGGCGTTCGGTTCGGCTCTAGCACCACGTTCCAAATTATAATTACAGTTCAACAAATAAATGTCTGGCGTATACATTCGAATAATCAAAGTAAAAAAAAAAAAAAAGGGCTTTTTAATTTCTTCCTCAACCAAGCATGCATGCACATAAAGCAAATAAAGAAAAACTTATGGAGTGCAATAGGCTTCTAATCCAAAACATATTTAGTTAGTGATCGCCATAATTGGGAGCTATAAATATGCTATATTGACGGGAAAGAGAAAATTTTACTTCCTGAGTGAGCTAATTCAGAACTAGTGTTATTTCATCTGTCATCTTAAATTTAAGATGCCTAGTTACGTGACTAACAAAAACCTATTATTTATATGAAGCTTGATAAAAATCAAAGTTTTGAAGACGGTATATGTGATCACGTTCGGTTGATTACCATTATGATCAGCAAATAACAGCAATTTACTGATGTCTTTCTTATCTTTATATTCAGATGTAGTTTTCAGGGCAACTAGAGAAAATTTATTAATTACTTTTATTATTTTTGATACTTTATACGTACGAAGATACATACTTGTAGGAAGAGAGATCTAAATATCATATTCGAACAAATAAAAATAAATCGTGACGTGAAGACCCTAGAGATACGGCTTCTGATTGCTATTCAAATTTTTACCGTATTAGTAGCGATATAATCGAATAATCTTTCAAAGATTATTGTTTACCGATTTTAGGTAACAACTAGAAAACATTTTTTCGAACTTATCCTCAAACAAGTTTGCTATTGGTAATGAATACTGCTGTATCGTGAATCCGGTACGGCGCTATGCATTTTGCTGACTTTGTATGCAATAAATTCTGTTGTCAAGTGCCCTTCCCCCAAAATTCTAAAATTTTATTGCTTGATGCTTCGCTGAATTTTACAATTTTGCTGTACCTAAATTCTGCTGTACCGGCAGTGATCATGATTTCAAATCCCCCTCCCCGAGATTTACTGTGTTATCTGAAAAACAGCTCACAAGTTGCTAAAAATAGCTATAAAACTGGTTCCACAGCTTTTAGCAAGGGTCTCCCGTTGTGCGTTTGGAAACTCAGCTTTTGAAAGAAAAGGAAGGGGAATAATTTCTCCCTGACTACAGTATAGATCAGGTCCGTGACTTTGTTTGAGCTACTGCAAAATGTTCTGAAGTACACTTTTTTCTGTTTCGGCAACATTCATCTTGAGAATTCAACACCTGTTCATTAGCCCTTAGTAATTGACAGAAATGCTTTTAGAAAGTAGTGGGTTCATTGATACCAAAACACCTGTTCATTAGCCCTTAGTAATTGACAGAAATGCTTTTAGAAAGTAGTGGGTTCATTGATACCAAAACACCTGTTCATTAGCCCTTAGTAATTGACAGAAATGCTTTTAGAAAGTAGTGGACGTTCTAGTTCATTGATACCAATAAAATGGTTGGTATCAATGAACTGGGGATACGTTAGTTTCAGTTGTTGAGTTCAAATGAACCCTTCAAATACTAAAATAGTCCCTTTGCATAATCGAAAGGATTTCATCTGAGAATAATTTTTCTACTTAAAAATGAGTTTTGCAGTACTTTTTAAATACTACTTGTATTTTTATTTTCGAAAATTTCATAAACATTGTAATTGATTATTTCCAATTTTAATAACTCGCAGAAAAAACACAATTTTCAAGAAATTTTTTTATTATGGTTATTCAAACTTATACTAATATACATCATCTTTTATATTCCTTATACATTTGACACTGCATGCTTCAACCTGCATGTAAGTTTCTCTTCCTTTGTAACTTCTTACCCAGAGACGTCTCAATGAAAGCCAAATCATGCACAAAATTTACACCTGAAAAAAAAAAAAAAAAAAAAAAAAAAAAAAAAAAAAAAAAGATAAAATATTTTTAACACCATATTCTCGACAACAGAGTACAACACATACCCCTCCCCCCAAAAAAAACGAAATTGCAAGAAATACAAATTTCTAACAGAAAAATGCATTTTCAAACAGCTGAAATTGTTTCACAAATTAATAATGCAGATAGCAAATGTAACATATGGCACTATTGCCACTCAGTGCAATCTCTGCATATCCTAAATTCTGCTGGCTGATGTCTTCGTAAGTTCTGAACATTATTTTGCCTCTAAATTCTGCTGCTCAGTGCCCTCTGCTAAATTATAAAATTTTGCTATGCACTATTATCTAAATTCTAAAAATTTTGACTACCACTGGTTGCACAGGCCCTGATCAAAGCAAAGAGGCAAGATGCTACCTGCTATTGATAAACTGCCTTATAAATACCACAGATCTAAATAAATATCAGTTTTATTTCCAAAACAGAATTATCTCACAGCTAAAGCATTGCCTTTGCAGAAAATCTTCTAAATGGAAATAGAATTGCATCCACATTACATGTGCAGAATCCCAATAATTCATTATAAACATAGTTCCAAACCATAGTTAGGCTTAGAACTCACAACAGTATTCTTCTTGGAAGTCTTCCTAAGGAAATGGTAGTATATTCAGGGAACATGTGGGCAAAATCATGACAGTATATCACAAGCCTAATTCTTGACCATACATACTAGATCACAGAAATTCCTCACAGGAAGCTAGATTCATATAACAAAATTTCATGCAACATATGGCATATGGGAAAAAGCAAGGACATTATAATCACTAGCATAGTTTATACCCAAATGAGTTGCAGATGGTGCACTATGTGCTCACAGCTGATTATCACTAATGCAGATATATATCTACTAATATTTAGAAGATGATGTCAGATCAGAATTGCATGAGAAATAAATCAAAAAACATCAATCAGATGCAGGAAATTGGTTTCAATCTGAAACAGCAGATGGATAATTGAAAAGGTTAGTAGAATTACCTTTTTTGCAGAAGCAGTATCTTCGCAGAGGATATCCTAAGAGAAAACTAATATACACATCACACTTGATTTATACCATAGTACCACAACATAAGAATAAGTTAGACCCTTTATACTCCAGTCTTTCAACAGAAGTAGTGATTTTGAGATCTTCCACACAGAAATGGCTGGCATTCATGTTACATAGGAGTAAAATCACAATACTTCACTGCAAGCGCAGTTTACAGCAATAAATGGAAGGAAAGGTCTTCAGAGATGTCACTGAGAAGCCAAATGGCTAAACGGCAAATTCAAGTTAGAATTTTCAATAATTAATGTTGGCCAGATTAATTTGGAATAATTCTGCCTTCATATGTTTATTCACCTCACCAAACTCTTTATTATTAAACAATATTTACAAAATATATGTAGTTTATAACAAAAATTCTACAAATTCAAATACAGAGATTTCAAAATACAATGTTTGTACTGATACAATAAAGCTAAACAAAAATACTTATTCATACCCAGAAAACTCAAATATACAATTGTTATTCAGAAGAAATGCAGTAAACAAAAAAATAAACACGAGACTTATAAAAGATAAATACAGTCAAAAGTCGTTAATTCGGACACCCATAATCCGGAATGATCTATAATCCGGACCTCAAAGCTAAAATCTTTCTGCGCATGCGCCGGGTTGACGCATGCGCATAGGCGTTCATGCGTGCGCTCAAGACCTTTACGACTGCGCATATGCGTCTGCGCTGTTGTATAAATGTTATAATTCCCAACTAACAACGTTTCGTAGTCAGACCTTGCTATGTCACAAAAACTAGTTTGGGCATTAAGCTTGAAGTTTTCAACTTTGTGCCGACTTGATATAAAAGTCGGCCAATCAGAGCATATACATGAAACCTATTGAGAGAGAAAGCTGTAGACACATACATGCATGCACAAATTTAGCTTCTCTAATTGGCTATGGCTTAGACCCTCTCTCACAGGTGTGAATGGAACTCCCACATTTTATGCCTTATGATTATCGTCTATGACATTTATACCATCATCTAAACGGAGCCTTAGGATGGCATACTAAGGAGATGCAATGTCTTGTGGGGATAAGCAATTTATACTCCTAAGCCTAAAAAAAAGATCACATGACTTAAATTTGTTGTCTAATTGCTCTAACTTGAGGCACATTACGAGAGGAAAGCAAAGGTAGTAATCAGAATTATTTAAAAAATTTTATCCTTATATTTTTCTTAAAAATTCTGTAAAATAATAAAATTTTTGGCTTTCCTCAAATAAATATATATGGAAAAAATAATAGCCACATAATCACAGATTTCATTTTGTTATATTTTATTAACAAAATTTAAATTATTAAAAATCTCTCTAATGAAGGGAACATAAAACATCATGAAAACAATGAAAAAGAAGCAATATTTAAAAAAGATAGTAGGCTTATTGATGAGGCTTCCATCAAAAGAATCGAACCCCAAAATATTTTAATTTGCTTCAGTGTCCCGTCTGAAAATTTCACTGAATATATTTTTTAAAAAAATCTTTTATTTTCAAGTTCTTTCATGCAAAACGTCCAAATTTGGTACAAATCAAATTCATCCCCCTCTTTTTGATAGCTACAATATTATATTTAACAGTTTTAATAGCTATCAGTATGTAAACAACATAATGTAACACCATAAAAGAAAAACATAAATGATGACATTTTAATTTTGGCATAGAGAAACACATATTTACCCCAAAAGAGAGCTTGTATTTCTACCTTCTACGTCAGAGTCAATAACTGAAATGTCCAGATCAGAACTGAGAAGAAAAGAACCATAATTAGTTTAATTAAGATACAATAACACGCTGACCAAGTATTAATTTAGAAGTCAAGCAACAAAAATCAGCATCATATTTTGAAATATTCACTATTTGAAAATATATGGTTGCTTGACTTATATAAATTAATACATAATTAGTTAACCATAATTAAGTAACTTAAGAGTTTCAATATCATGCACAGCTAATATCTATTTTAGAAATAAACCAACTTACCTCAAGAAAGCCTGGTTTGTCTTAAGAACATTAGCTGTAACTTCTATCGTAGAAAAGTCAAATTTTTCACTTCCAGACCTAAGAATGAAAGAAATAAACTGCTATAACATAATTAAAAAAAAAAAAAAAAAAAAAAAAAAAAAGAATAAATAAATAACACATAACAAATTTAAGCATTAAGCTATGTATGACTACCACCCATCTCAGACAGTGCGACAGATATTGCTGCATACTGTTTCGCCATACCTTGTGTAGCTATTATATCATGTTGTATAACCACAGTTTAGAAAAATTACAAAATGTGTTATTTATATCTATCTAAAATGGTACATTACTACATGATTTGTAAGAATAAATTAGAGGGCTCTGCGAATGAAATTCCTTCCAATTAAAAAATGTAGGAATAAAGAAAATGCAGGAATTGCAAATGCAGAAATGAAAAAGGGATTATATTTTTTGCACAGAATCCAGATGACATATTTTTCAACATTTTAGAAATTTCAATATTAATTTTAGGAGCCTAAAATATTAGGCCCCTAAAAGCAGAATATAGTTTTTAAATGTTCAGACAATCTTCCTATGAGAAGAATTCCTTTGAGAAGTACACATCTGAACTACAATTAAAAAACATGTACAACAACAGAGCTAAGGACTTCTGTTTGCAGAAAGTCTGTCACATAACATATGAAAAGTTTCTTATTGGTAGATTTTTGATCAGACAGATATTTTATTGTTATACAGAGAAAGCATTCACTCCTTTTCTGCTAGAGATAATTCAATTTGGACAATGGCAAAAAGGCTAAGCAAGCCTGAGCGTATTGGTCCCATTCTTGGCACTAGTACGGTTTACGCTCAAAATACACGGCAGATATTTTCTAATTACCTGCATCCCAATATCAATTCAATTCAGCTTTTGGTGGAATTTACCATTTGTGACATATTTTTCAAAAACTACACTTCACAACATGTATACATGACAAATACACAGAACCATAAATAAACAAGCAATAATATATATTTATATATAAATTTTACTAAATGATCATAAAATGTTCCGACGCTAAAAGAAAGTTTTAACATCCAAGTAAATGACATAATAAAAAAAAAGCAAGTTGAACAGCGAGCACATGAATGAAATGTGCATACACCTGTAAAAATATACCATAGGTAATTGACAAAGCATTTCGTAGCAAACATATGACTATAAAATTTCCAATAATACCATGTAATGATGGTGAATTCAATTTAGATCGCAAGAACATGCTCATACTTTTGAAAAGATTCAATTATTTCAGCAATTTTTTGTGAATTGGAATTTACCCTTTCAATATTTCCCAACAATTTAGTGTGAATGGAGGAATAAATTGTTATAACAGAATTGAACAATTATTAGCATCCCCTCATACACACACACAAACATACACATACAAAAAAAAAAAAAAAAAAAAAAAAAAAAACCCTTACTTTGTAAAAAAAATTATCCGGGCAATGATTCTTCTTTGACACGATGCAGTTGTATCAATAATTTCTGACCTTCAATAAAAAAAATACTCATATTTTACTTCGGAATTAACTTACTACGAAATCATAAACACGAGGTAGTCGATATAAAGAATAAATTATTTCTCACCTTTCGAAAACATCCGCTTGTTCGGAATCTTGCACATCTCGGGAATTTAATTTCATATTTTTTTCTTGAGCTCGACGTTTTCGCTAAATTCTGGATCTTTTATTAAAACCAGGATGTTTTTTCGGTCGTCCTTGATATTTTCGCATATTTTTTGCTAACTGATCACAGTACAAATAAATGTAAACAAAACGAGTGCGGAATAGCAATGCAATAAATAGGGTTGCCGTAAACGTCATTCCGCTGACAGCTGACACTGTTTAGTGAAAACTGTGTATAAAGGAATATATGAAACGCTTCTAAATATTATTTAGAAAAAAATATGATTTATAACTGATATCAAAATCAATTACTTCGTGAATTTTTGCAGAAATAAGATTACAATGCTAAATTTTAACTCGTAGCGTCATCTATTGATGGCTTTCCAAACTACACATTAAAATTACGTATTTCAAACTAATTTTTTTAAAATATAATATTTAAGTAAATTTCATTCCAAACCTGATTCTAACATTTTGATTCCAAAACTGACCTATTGCTTTATATTTCTGCCAAATTTCACGCAACATAGTTCCTTAATTAGCGATTCTGCGTGTAAAAAAATTTTTAGTATTGTAATGCTGCTGTAGTAGACCACCTTAAAGCATATCACCAAATTCCAATTAATCCCTCTGATATCCATAAAACGGCTATTGCCACTCCTTTTGGACTTTTTGAGAGCACAAGAATGCAATTTGGGTTATGCAATGCAGCTACAACCTTTCAACGCTTTATTGATGAAGTAACTCGCGAGCTGCCAGGAGTATTTGCTTTTGTCGACGATATATTGATAGCGTCAAAAGACGAAAATGAGCATTTGATACAATTAAAAGCCCTTTTTGGAAGATTAAGTAATTATGGATTAAGATTTAATGTATCTAAATGCTGTTTTGGTTTAACTTCTTTGGAATTTTTGGGTTTTCATATATCTGAACAGGGTTTAAAACCTTTACCCGAGAGGGTAGAAGCTATTCAAAAATTTCCTAAACCAAACACATTAACTCAGTTAAGGAAATTTCTTGGCATATTTAATTTTTACAGACGTTTTGTCCCAAGAGACTCACATGTTTTAGCTCCCTTGAATAGGTTACTGGAAGACCGCATTAATAAAAGGAAACCTTCAGAACCAAGCAAAACAAAAGAATATCCTCTCGAATGGGACGACGAAGCTGAGAAAGCATTCGAAAATGCAAAAAAAAAGGCAATTGCTGAGGCAACCCTTCTCAAACACCCAATTCCTGGTGCAATTTTGAAACTTTGTACTGATGCATCGGACGCTGCGGTTGGTAGCTAATTAATGCAACTGCATAATTCAGTTTGGGAACCCATTGCGTTTCTATCCGTTAAAATCAGCTAAAATCAAAGGAAATGGTCAACTTATGATCGAGAACTATTGGCAATTTATTTGTCTATTAGGAAGTTTCGGCACATGCTTGAAGGCAGGGTCTATACAATCTACACTGACCAAAAGCCCTTAATATATGCTTTTAAGCAAAAGCCCGAAAAGTGTTCTCCACGACAACTTCGTTATCTTGATTTTATTGGCCAATTTTCCACTGACATACGATACATTAAAGTTCATGAAAATATCGTAGCTGATGCCTTATCTAGGGTAGAAATAGATGCAGTATCTGATAATCAATACTTTGATGATAAAAAGTTATCCGAAGCACAAATTCAGGACTGAAATTCAGAATTCCTTATCTCAATCTTCACCAGTTTTTAAACTTGAGAAACATTACTTTCCTTTAGAAGAAGTTACTCTTTACTGTAATATGGACACAGGTATACCTCAACCGTTCATACCTGAATCTTTTCGCTCTAAAATATTTCAGAAGATTCACTGTCTTTCTCATGCTGGTATTTCAACTTCAACAAAATTAATTACTAAGCGCTATTTTTGGCCTAATATGAAGAAATTTATTAAAACTGCAGTTCAATCATGTCTACAGTGCCAACATTCTAAAATTCATAGACATACGAAATCACCGTTGGGTACCTTTTCCTTGCCTGATGCAAGATTTGCACATATCCATATTGATTTCATAGGTCCTCTTGCACCGTCTGAAGGTAACCGTTATTGCATGACAATTATTGACAAGTTTACCAGATGGCCAGAAGTCATACCTACTGTCGAAATGTCAGCTCAGACGACTTGCAAAGTGTTAGTGCATAACTGGATAGCAAGATTTGGCTGCCCGGTATCAATAACAACTGATCAAGGCCGAAATTTTGAATCTCACTTATTTAAGGATTTAATGAAAATTTTGGGTACACATCGCATTAGAACTACTGCTTATCATCCTCAGTCCAATGGACTGATTGAGAGATTTCATAGGCAATTTAAAAGTTCAATAATGGCTCATAACAACCCAAAATGGACTGAAATTCTGCCTATTGTTCTGTTGGGTATTAGATCTGCCATTAAGAAAGATATAAATGCTACTTGCGCTGAACTTGCCTACGGTACTACACTTAGATTACCGTCAGATATGCTGAATGCTACAAATATTGTATCGCCTACTGAATCTTATGTGTCACAACTTCGATCAGTTATGCATTTAGTTAGACCTATTCCAACTTCTAGGCATATTCAATCACCAATTTATGTACATCCAGCACTTTAAACCTGTTCTCATGTATTTCTGCGTATCAATTCTGTTAAAAGACCTCTAACTCCACCTTACAAGGGTCCTCATACCGTGGTAAACGAATGGATAAAAATTTTATTATTGAGGTAAATAACAAAAAGATTACAGTTACTATCGATCGTTTAAAACCAGCATATATGTTGCCAGAATAAATTCACCTGCAATTCCTCAGTTTCTACAAGAAGTCTGCGAAGACTCAAAAATTGTTCCAAAACAAGTAGTTACCCGAAGTGGACGTCGTGTTCATTTTCCTAGGAAACTAATTACTGTAATATGAGTAAAGTTTTCTCTTGTGATTTGCTGCAAATGTTAAAGATATTTGATTAATTTTTTTGCATACGTATTGAGTTATATAAAATGCTTATTAACTTTTCCTTATTTCTGTTTAACTAAGTTCTGCATTGTATGGGTATATATTCCAATCAGAATTGTAAATGTATTATTACTATTCATATATTTGTATTTCTTTTTGTATGTACAATTTTAAAGTATTACTGTTATTTGAATGTGCGTATCTTAAATTGGAAATTTACAGCCAACCCCTTTTGTGTCGTGACTGTGTCACTGGGGGGATACTCTGTGGCAATCTAATGTTTGCCTGCGTGCGCAGCCAATTCACGTCATGTGGTTTATGTAAAAACTGCTAGCGCGGCAGTGAACTCGCTCACTTCGCCTTTAGTTGCAGCATAGGATTTTTGAATTTTAGTTTAGTGGTTTTTTTTTATTCGTTCTATTATTTCAGTTGTGTTTAAAGTTATGGTGTGTGTGAATAAAAGTTATGTTTAAAGAAAAGGAGTCATGTCAATTCAAGGATATACACCAAACACAGAACCACCACACCACCATAAGTTTAACATCCACAGGAAAACATTAACTTCATTATGATTCTATATAATAATTCTAATTTCTTTCATATGCATAGATTTTCTTTTACACAGTTTTTGGAAAAGCTTATCTGCCGTATAATAACATGATTTTTGTATTCTCTCATTCCAAAGACGTAACTTTTAATAAACAGAGATTTACATTTCGCATTTTTTTTCTTAAAATCAAACCTTCTACACAAACGTTGATGCAATCGGCTGGCGTTCCAGCAAACCTCGATATTATGATCTATAAGAATAGAAACACTCAGCTTTCCCATTGAGCTTTTAATTTTTCTTGCAATGTAACGATCCATTGATTGACCAAAATCGCATTTTAAGGACCTTCTTGGATACATGGATAAGATAAAGTATAATTCTATTCTTCTGAAAGCCAAAGACAAGAAAATGTCAGAACAATTTCGCTTAGCCGCTTTCCTCTGAGTCCTGTTAAAATAGCTGTATAAAAACTCAGCCTTTCTTCGGGGGGGGGGAAGACTTTTCTTAGTCTTCTTTTGAAGATCACCGGTTACATCGATACAGAGAGTTGCATGTTTTTGAGCTCTCACATTTCTACGAAATAAAGGCAGAAGGATCAACATTCGAATATCGAATCGTGTATCAGTAGTTGTGGAATTTTATCAAGATTACGGAGGTGTTAATTTTATGATGAAAATAGCTCATAAATAATTAATAAGTGATTGAGTTTACCACATATTACGAGCAATTGATATCTATACAAAGCCTGATTACACTTTTGCACTTTATTTCAAGAGCTTCTTCAGCGAAATTCTTTCCGAAAGTCATACTCAAATGTGCAGTGATTAAGGGGGATCTTGTTGATGAAAGTTTTATTGCTGTACGGCTCTTATTAAGATTTTAATTATTCAGCTTAATTTAAGCAGGTCCCTGCAGAAAGTATACGGCCCCTGTAAAGAACGTATTCACCCCTCGCCTCTTTTGTAGAAGTAGGGGAAAGAGCTGCTTTGCAGAAGTAGGGTGTCTGTTTGAGAATTGTTAAAACGCCTTACCCCGGGCTCTCGACCTTGAATGGATTCCAAGTTTCAGTTGAAAAGATAACGGCGTTTCTTACCCCCCGTATTCACCAAGAGCTGGTTAATTCATGTATCACGGAACCATGTGTCAGTGGTAACTCACAGTCTGAGCTATGGTTAGCACATTTGGTATTCTCCATTACTGAATTACGTGATTCAAGAGAGATACCTGGATTATTTTTAAGAAGCGTTGTCATTGGTTGAAAGTATTCATGTGACATTTACGGCATAATCTGCAGTTTTAAAAGCTGAATTCTGACGGTACGTTGTATTTTTATAAACAAACATGGCTGATGCAAATAGGCAAAACTATACTTCGCTCGAAAAAGCGGTTTTAGCAGAATGTGTTTTAAAATACCGCCATATAATTGAAAATAAAGTTACTAATTCAGTAACTAACAGAAAAAAAAAAAAAAAAAAAAAAAAAAAAAAAAAAATACGTGGGATTCGATTGAAAAAGAATTTAATAGCATTCCGGGAGTTACCGTACGTACTGCAACACAATTGTATAATTGCTACAGAAATTTGAAAAGAAAAGCCACGAAACGGAAAGCAGAAGAAAGGATAGAACATTTTCGAACTGAAGGCGGCCCTGCTGTAACGAATGAAAACGATAATATTGACGAAACATTATTCGCCATGGGTGCAATAACACGTCCACTGGAGAATGTGTATGATAGTGATCATTTATATCATATGCAAACTTCCTGTTCTGGTGAGTAATTGCTTTTTCATATTTTTATTCACCGTATGCAGGTTAAAAATATGTTGCTTAATTTAATTCATGACTTTAGCACTTCAGCTAGAAAATCTAAATCTATTACGCTAAAATAATTAACACATCAAAAGTTTTTAATGGAAAAAGAAATATTATAGCTGTTTGTTAACCACAATTTAATCAGCAAATATGCAATTTTGTAGGAGATAACTTGGTTTTGTTAACCATGTTTTAAACAGCAAATATGCAATTTTGTATGAGATGATATACTATATACCAGTTTTAACTCTCTCATTTGTTTGCTGAGTTAATTGTCACTGTACCATGTACTGAAAATTAGACAGATGTACAAACATATTTATAATGTGGCATATAAATCTACTTACAGTAAATAAGTTAGACCACTCTTGATTTATTACAGTGCAACTTAAAAAATTAAAATTCTTATGGAGCAAAAATCCTAGGATATAAAGATAAGCCCTTTTTTCACTTTATTTAATGAAGTCTGTTAAACTGTGTTCGTAAAATACAAGAGATTCAAGTAGTACGTTTGTATGATATTGTTTTGGCCAATATAATTTTGTGCTATATGCAATAATAAGGTCAGATTTATTTATTGAAAATCTGATTATCACATCCAATATCTTGATATTTTCCACCTTGCATAAAAGACCAGTGAAGTAATACAGGAAACGTTCCACAAGCCATACTGTCACTCCATATTATTTTTCAAGAATATTAGATGAAAACATATTAATTATTAATACACTCTGTTACTTAAATCTGAAAGTTTACTGAATTTTTAAAATTCTGGGCTAATCTTTGGAATATGGTAACAGGTAGTTTGGCGACATTTTGGTAAGGCGATAAAAGTTTCGAGCTAGGACTTAAGCAGTGTACATGGATAAAGTCAAGAGTGTTGAATAGCAGCTTTCATTCATCACAAAGGCATTGCATTGTGCGCAATGACATTTTTGTGCAATTCTGGGATGTTTTTTAAGTGGAAATAGGTCGACGTGTATATGGATGATACCGTGTATGTGCAATTCTTAAAAACGCGGCAAGCAGTTTGCGATTCTGCACTTTCTCCCAATTTCGCACCTAATCTTCGTCATGATTAAGCATTTTTGTTCCATAAAAGTTCTAGTATAAGCGTAATTCGGCTAGCAGATTGTTCGAAAAAATGTTCGAGTAAAAAAAAAAAAAAAAATTCCTTCGTGAAAACAAAATGGCGTCCAAAACAAAACTAACAGGTTGCTGTAGCAGGGTTGGTCGCCAAATTTTCGCCAAAAAATCGCCAAGTTACCATAATCCAAAGATTAACCAAATTCTCTGTTTCTGTAATAGAATTTGTTGTTATGTTAAAGTCGTGTGTATCAAAATGCTTGGCTGATTTATTTCACATTATGTCATATTGTCAATTCAAGATTTTACTTCTTTCCTTAAGACTATTGCCTTTAATTATTGCTTTTCATCACGATATGCCTTCACGCACCTTATGAAAGTAATGATCGAAAAGTGACATAACATCGATTGGGTTAGGACTCCAGTCCAGGCGCCCATTGCAACGAACGTTTCGTTCAAGGATGATACTAGTAAATGAAGACTTAGAAGTGTTTCTGTGCATGACGTTGAGAAAGATGTCGGAAGAAACTGCTTTGCTTTTCTTTTCGATTATGGATTACTTCTTGCTTTTCTAAGGTGCGTTCTTTTGTGCTGCCTTTAGTGTTTTTGCGCTTGGATTAACATGGAAACGTCGAATAGTGCGGCGAATATTTCTCCCTCGGAGGAAAATTTTCCCCCGCTTCGTGCTACACCGGCCGATAACGGCAAAGAGGCTAAGCCTACCTCGTGGTCCGATGTGATGGATAAGAATGATAAAATGGATACGGAAACGGAATCTGCGGAAAATGTGTTATCAGAAAATGAATCGCTGGAATTTCTCCGAAATGTCAACCGATTAAACCCAACAAATATCAACATCATTTAAAAATGCATGTCGATAAATGTGCAAATTGTAAAAAAGCTAGATCAGGCTCATGCGGATGCCGTTATCAAATTCTACGGAGTGTGCCTCGAAAAATTACAAGCTGCTATTCAACGGGATCGTGCGCTTTTGGATACACCAGTGTTTTTATCAGATAACATAATTCGTGAAATTAAAAATAACGTGCAAATGTATCAGGAGTTCTCCGTTGACTTGCAAGGTAAGTGTGCATGGTTATGTTATAATCTTTATGATTCTACTAAACTTGTACTTGATGTTAATTGTGATGATAATATTAGTAATTCTAATGCTACTAAAAATGTAAAAAATAAGAGAAAAAATTCTGCCAAATATGCAAAAATTAACGATGATGATGGTTTTCAAAAACCATCTAAGACTGCAAAAGGCGTTAGGCTGATTCAGCCTCAGGCAATGCTACCTTTGCAAAATAAATTTGCAAATTTATCTGTACAAAACCCTAATTCTGAAACGTGTAATGACTTAGTGGATGAACATATTAATGCATGTATTGAAAATTTGTAAATAATTCTGATAATGTATGTGCCAATGTTACTCATGCAAATCATGTTAATGTTAACTCTGAAAACCAAGCTGGTGTTGTAAATCCCCAGTCAGGAAACCCGCACCCGCAGATTGACCTGCAAACTCCCCCCCTATTATGGTTAGGCCGAAAGTTGGCATTAAATATTATGATTTCCTAAAAGAGGTAGCTACTGAACTACCAGATTGCAAGTTCTTTGGCCGGGTCACCGGCGAATTTTTAAAAGTGTTACCTTCCACTGCCGATGATCATCGGACGTTAAGTGAATTCTTTCTGACTCACAAAATTGAGCAAATAATATGTGGTAAACCCTAAAAATAAAAAACCAGTCAAGGTCCTTATCAGAGACCTCCCAATTGATGCAGATGTTAATACCATAACAGAGGCATTGCGTGAACTAAACTTTAATATCAATAAAGTTGTACAACTAACCAAGTATAGAACTAAGGCCTTAATGCCGTTATATCAAGTGCAGATTTTTCCAGATAAAAACCTGGAAGAGATATACAAAATTAAACACCTTATGTACTTTAATGTCACTGTAGAAAAATATATAGCCAAGAACCAGGTTCCACAATGCCATAATTGCCAGAAATGGCATCATTCTTCCGATAACTGTCATGTTGCACCTAGGTGCGTCAAATGTGCAGGATTTCACAAAACTGGCAACTGCGATAAACCAGGGAAAATAGAAAATCCTGTCTGCGTAAATTGCCTTGGGCCACATGTAGCTTCTTATAGAGGGTGCCCCAGGTTCCCTACATATAAAAAAGTCAATAAAAACAATAATACCAAGCCAGGAGTTAGCTATGCCCAGGCAACTAAGAATTCTACCAAAATCAGCAATGCCTCTGCCACAAGTGTCTCTGCGGATGCGGGTCAGGCAATACTCTCAAAAGGCTGACTTACCTAACTATGCAAGTAAACTAAATGTCACGCATGAAAATGTTCCTAAATCTATATCTGAAAATGTAAACACTGATAAGAAAAATTTTAGTAATGGTACAAATGACATTTTTGAATTAATGAATATCATGAAAGAAATTGAAACTATTTTTGGATGCAACATAAGCAAAATAATTAATGTGTACAAAAGTAAAATGCCCGAACTTAGAAAATGCGAACACATTCTGGACAAGATCCAGGTTCTGCACATTATGCTAGAAGAAATTCACGGGCTAGTAAATAATGAGTGATTATGACTAATGATCTTATAATTGTAACATGGAACGCAAATGGATTATTCCACAAACTAGATCAATTACGCATTTTTGTAAATGAGCACTGTCCCGACATTTTACTCCTACAGGAACACAAGCTTAGTCCACACACGAATGTCCAAATGGCCAACTACTGTGTCTACAGGCTCGACCGGGAGAGGACTAATAGCCATCCAGGAGGTGGACTTATAATCCTCGTCAAGCGCTCCATCACCCACCACCACACAACACTGCCACAGCTTTTAGGCCTCGAAGCCATAGCTATCACAGTCACCACACTCACCTCACACCCACTCACTGTTATCTCTGCCTATACACCCAGCAACAAAAGATCACAAGCAAATATTGCGCAGGACTTTGAAGCGCTGTTCCAACTTAACAGAAAAACAATTATAGGCGGAGACTTCAACGCACACCACCGCGCATGGAACTGCAATCGATCAAACTACCTAGGCTCTGTAATTCACCGATTTGCCACTGAGGCAGGTGTCACCATTTCAGCTCCAGACACCCTAACACGCTACAATGCCAGATCAGCAAATGTCTTGGATTTTTTCCTTCTAAAAGGCTGTCATCACAGATCTATTCAAACCCTCACCGAGTTATCCTCTGATCATAATCCGGTCATGATACAGGTGGGGACCTCTGTTTGTAGCACACCACACAAAAAGGCCTTTATTACTAACTGGGCAGGATATGCCAAAGCCTTAAACAACACCACACTACACATTCCAACAGCCACCACGGGTGATGAGTTAGATGCTTTGGTCCAAGAATTAACCACAAACTTAACTACTGCCCTGGATGCAAATAGCACACCAGTCTCTCACAGGCACAAGGCAACAGATCCTGAACTGAAGAAACTAATCCAAGAAAGAAACGCTGCCAGAAAGGTTTGGCAAAGGTATCGTTTCCCGGCTGACAAAACAACCCTCAACAGACTGAACCATCTGGTCAGGACTCGCACTCACAAACATACACAACGAGACTGGACCAACTATCTCACTTCCCTTTCAGCAGATCAAAGCTCTATATGGAAGGCGACTGCTAAACTTAAGAGATGCCACACCAATATTCCGCCCTTAAACGGCCAACAAAATATTGCCCTCACAGAAATTGAGAAAGCTGAGTCACTATCTGATCACTATGCTTCTCAGTTTTGCACACACAACATTTCTCACCCTCAAACAGAACACCTTGTTAACACCACACTAACAGAATTCCTTTCAAAGCCACGCACGAACAACATTACTCCTGTCAGACCCTCAGAGGTCTATGGCTACATCGAAAAACTGCTGGACAAGAAAAGCCCTGGCATCGACAAGATTTCCAACAAAATGATCAAGTGTATGGGGACTCTCATGCTACTGAAACTGATCGCTATCATCAACGACATGCTTAGACTAGGCCATTTTCCAACGCCCTGGAAGACTGCCATTATTATACCCATACTCAAGCCTGGCAAGCCTCCTGCAGAACCAGCCTCCTACCGGCCAATTAGTCTTCTGTCCTCGCTCAGCAAGGTGGCGGAACACATCATCCTGAAGAGACTCCATGGATACATGGATCAGAATAACCTCATAATCCAACAACAACATGGTTTCAGGAAGAAACACTCTTCTGTGCACCAGCTGTACCGGGTGACGGAATACATCTCGCAAGGACTGCAGGAGCGGCAGACTACAGGTGCCATCTTCCTTGATGTAGCTAAAGCCTTTGATCGTGTTTGGCTGGAGGGCCTCATGCACAAAATTATCTCTCTGGGTTTCCCAGACTACATTACAGCCATCACATACTCCTATCTTAAGGATAGACACTTTGTCGTTCGTGTAAACAACACATACTCAACCTCACGGGCTATCAGGGCTGGGGTCCCGCAAGGGAGCCTCCTTGGGCCCATCTACTATAATATCTACACGAACGATATCCCACAATCACCACACACCACCCTGGCTATGTATGCCGACGACACGGCAATCCTCTCGAAAAATGCATCTCCTGGTCCAGTTATACAATCACTCCAAGCACACATCCACACACTCGAGTCCTGGCTCACTGCCTTGAAATTTAAGATCAACGTGGACAAGTCGGAGGCGATCTGGTTCACTAAAAGAGTCACAATAGACTCGGAAGACTCGATCCGGATGTACAACAGCCCTCTGCAGCGGACTAGGCAAGCCCGATACCTAGGCATTACCTTAGATAGGCGACTCACTTGGACCCCACACATTACACAGCTTATTGCCAAGTTCCGTGCTCGTAAACGAACACTTACCCCTTTAATTAACCGGAACTCCGTTCTCTCTATGGATAATAAGTTGCTCATTTACAAAACCCTTTTGCGTCCCATACTTTCTTATGCCTGCCCTGTTTGGGGATATACCAGCCGCACTAACATCAATAAACTGCAAGTCTTGCAGAATGTAACACTTAGACAACTCACCAGAAGCCGTTGGTTCATTAGAAATACGGCCATACATGCGGAGTTGGAAATTCCAACTATCTCAAATTATTTCGCACTCCTTGCTGACAAATTTTTCTATAATATTCCTAATGTAAACAATAGTTCCATACCTGTGCCTCAATATGATTATACACTTGATGTAAACAGCAAACGGCCGCTTGCGGTACTAAGATACCTAAATTAATGCAACCTTTATAATTTACTTAATTAAACACTCTCCCTTACTAATGTTTTGAATTGACTCGCCGCCTGCTTAAATGTCTGTATATAGTGCACATATTTCTCTCTTTATGTATTTATGTATTTTCTCTTATAACATACTTTTTAATTACTTATGGAAATGTTATGTATTTATGTTTATATATTTGTACTTATGATGAGTGGTCACATGGACTCCAATTCAGACCAGCGATAGGCAATTTCTTTTTACTTATGCCATTGCACACTTATCTCCGTCTAAGGCATATCAGCTACTGGTGTTTCTTCTGGACTCAATCATCGGTTCTTGTTATGAACTCATTGTGCTTTCGAATTTTTTATCCAACTGTTCGACGCTCAGACTCGAAAATTGCACACCTCTTATGCCGGGATAGCGTCGTAACGCGGGGACCCTCTTTGCGATAAACTCATCGAGTTTGCTTGAGCCGAAGATTTAACACATTTCTATTTTCTTAAACTAGTTGTTTCTATACATTTTTAATAACACTTCACAATGGTTTTAAATAATGCAGGCAATTATAAGATATCCCGGAAACTTTGAATAGAAAGAAATTTTATAAATAGTAACATTAATCTAATACTTCATCTTATTTTTCAGTTTTGAAGATTTAAAATTGTTTCCTTTTTTTTAATTTTGAACTAGAACTAATTAAGCAGTACTATAATTCATATATTAATATATTCATTAAAATTTTCTTTTTAAAAATTTGTTTTTATTCAATCATTATATTGCATTAATGATATGCTATCATGTACATATAACATGCATATGTTTTAATATTTCAGATGAGTACACAATTTCAAACTGTGAAATAGATGCAGATGACTTAAAAAGAGTAAGTTTTATTATTTTAGCTCATTTTTCAATGATAGAAAGTTAAAAGTCATACTCTGAATTAATTTAATATTTTTATTTTATACTGAAAATTTTGTACTTTCTTATTAACTGTAATTCACATTGAAAAGGCAAGAAAACGTATTGATGAGGGAAAGCACCATGTTGCCAAAAAGTACTTATGTTCCAAGCTAGTTACCCTCCCCCTGATGGCTTTTTATTTCTCCGTACATTTTACTGCAGATTATAATTACTTCTATGGAAATTTGGTGAAAGTGCAGAATCGCCCACTGCTTGGCCCGTTTTTAAGAATTGCACACACTCGGTATCCATGTACACATCGACCTATTTTCACTTAAAAAAACATCCCAGAATTGCACAAAAACGTCATTGTGCACTCCCTTGACTTTATCCATTTACACATCGACCTATTTTCACTTAAAAAAACATCCCAGAATTGCACAAAAATGTCATTGTGCACTCCCTTGACTTTATCCATTTACACATCGACCTATTTTCACTTAAAAAGAAAATTGACAAAAATCCAATTCTTCTTACTCTTGTATAAAGCGCCAAACAAATAAGTGGGCGATTCTGCACTTTAGCCGGAAATTTTTGTATTTTAGCATGCATTCGACTACATACTGCATTTTTCATTGCCTGCAGTAAAATTCTGGACTTAATTTTCTGCATGCATATACCATAACATGACTTACTTAAAGAAATTATGATCTTTTTTTATTTCTTGTTTTAGAATTTTGGTTAATCTTCCATAACCGGGGTGAGCGCCAAACTTGGCACGATTTTGACTTGGTTGTGGTTTCTGGCTATATGTATTCCTGTGGCAAGCCTATTAAAGCTTTATTTCGGTGCTTGTAATTTTGAAATACTGTGTTTGTTTTTAAAAGTTTTATTATTTAATATTTGCAGGTGGTTAAGCTGTCGTTGGTGGGAGAATGTTGGATTTCACGTGACGTGAAGTTTATAATTTATGAATGTTTCCATTTAATTTTATTTAGTTAATATCTTCCTGTCAGTTACCCTGCTAAAAATGCCCCGTAAAAACCCATTGGTCCACGGGTACCCATACAGCTCTGCGGGTACCCGTAGGCCAAATCCCCGTAAAAACCCATAGAAAGAAACCCACACGGCTGTACGGGTACCTGTAGGCCAAATACTCGTAAAAAACCTGCAAACAGAAACCCGTACGACTGTACGGATACGAGTAGGCCAAATCTCTGTAGAACTGTAGGCACTATAAACAAAATCCCAGTAAAAACCCATAGCCAAAAATCAGAACTTTATAGGCATATCCATTGGCCAAATTTTCATTAAAAAATGGATATTCCGTAGGTCTATGCCTTGTAAAAACCAGTAAACAAAAGCATATACACCTATACAGGCACCCATACGCCAAGTCCTGTAAAAACCACTACACAAAAATCCACAGACCAATAAAGGAACCTCTTGGAAAAATCGCTGCACAAAACAGTAAAAACAAACCCACAAACAGAACCAATAGCATTATACCATAGTGGAGTCTCCATACATAGAATCGTACATAGAACGGGTATCCATATACAGAATCCCTATAAAAAACAATACACAAAAATAGAACTGTAAATCAAATTTCCATAAAAACATAAACCAGCAGAAGTACATAATTAGCACTGATGAAATGTACAGAACTAAATGGCGGAGAAAGCATGTAAAGTAATTTTAAATAAAATTCAATGAGAATAAATAAAACTTTAAAAATATCTAGAAGCCTACGAGCCCCTGTCCTTTTTAATGCACGTCAATATCTATAAACATATTACAAAATATTTGTATAAATTCTCTTTACAAAATTTTAAACTACCTTTATATAATTTTGAAAATAAAATGAATAGAAAGATAATAACCAAAGTCATGATTCACAACCATCGAATGATATATGTACATATATATATGTAAGAAAAATAAGGAATATGCAAAAGATTAAATTAGCAGCGTAAAATTAATTTTTCTTCTCTATTCTAAAAACAGTAATCTTTCTGCACTGAATCATTTCGAGATTAGTTTATGTCATACGACTCTTACATAATTTGATGTTGTAAAAGGAACTAAAACTCAATCAGCCAATAGTAATTTTACAGCAGTATTAACTATCAAATACGAGTAAAAATGCATCGAGAAACAAAATTAACTCGGTCTGAATTAAGATTTCACCCTTAACATAACGCATTTGCTTTTTACGCTTTGGCCTAGCTGGATTGCAGTCTGTCTGCTCCTTGTTTCTTACTACACATTTATCAAAAATGTTCATTTTTGGAATAGGCATAAATAATGTGCCAACTTGTTTGCGGATGCAACATATTTGCTGAAAGAAAAGTTGAATTAAATCTACCTCGACTGCCAAATTTCTTATTCATTGTGGATTGGAGTTTCAACATCTCTAAGACATCAAAATTCTTGCTGTTCATTATGGATTCAGCTGCTTGTATTCGACTACAGAATCTATTACATATATATATAATATCATTTCATTTGATGGTTGCGAATCATTACTTTGACTGTATATATATTATTGATTTCATTATAAATATATACATATAGTACTGTACCTCACTGCATATATTTGTATTTCAGTTCTTTAATTGGGAAATTAAACAATTGTATTTAATCACATCAGCTTGTTTAACAATTTGATACCTAATGAGAAATGTATTGCCAAAGGATGGTACTTTCTAGCATCTGCTTAAATTTTAAGTTACCTACAATGCACTAAACCAAATTAAAAAACAAAACTAGAAGAAACCCAAATTTTCAGGAAGAGAAACATTATTAACAAGCAAGCAAAAAGAGTGAGTGAGTGAGAGATTATGGCGCAAAACCAAAGATGATTATAGTGCGCCAAACACGTGATGGGGTGAGTACAATTGATGAAATTAAAATACAATAAATAAAAACAAGTAGACAAATGTATCAAATCCAGAGGATGAAGTCATATAAACACAAGTTAAAACCACACATTTAAAATTCAAGATACAATCTTTAAAACAAATTACATTAGGTGATAAAAGCCAGTTTCTTTCAAATAATAAAATAAATTACAATTGACCTCTCTTCCGATTAAACGGTCGAGAGGTAAGTCACAGCTATTAAAATGTTTCTGGCGAAGACTATTAAAACATGGACACTCAATTAAAATATGACGAACAGATAAAGAAACATTACAATTAAAACAAACAGGCTCATTTTCAGCTTTGAGAAGATAGTTATGTGTGACTCTAGTGTGACCAATTCTGAGGCGAGTCAAAAGAACTTCCTCCTTACGATTTTTAGTTGATTCCCAATGCTCAATTCTAGGTTTTACATGTCTTAACTTGTTTTGAAGCTGAACATCCCAAAATTGCTGCCATTTTTTTCGTATCTTCTTTTTCACAACACAAGAGATGTCTCCAAAAGGGATGAGGCGACTGGACAGTTCAACAGCAGATTTGGCTGTGATATCTGCCAGCTCATTCCCTTTAATTCCCACATGACCGGGAACCCAGCAGTACAGGATTTCATATCCACGACTCGTTAGGTTTATATGAATCTTGAGGACATCCACTATGACTGGGTCTTGAGTGTCAGAAAAAGCTTCTAAAGATTTCAGTGCACTATAGGAGTCTGTATAAACTATAAACTTTTTGTGGCAGAGCCTAGAGATGTACAAAAGACAATAATATATTGCAGTTAACTCAGATGTTAAGACAGAGGAGGCATGGTGCAAGCGTCTGCCCTCCATGTGGTCTTGAATTACAAATGCCATCCCGACATGATCTTTTGATTTGGATCCATCTGTATAAACTGGAAGATAACTGCTATATTTGTGCCTGTGCTCAGCAAAGAGTTGTCTATAAATGATGTCATTGGTGCTCGCCTTTACGTGATGTTTAAAAACATCAAGAAGCTGGATCCGTGAATTTTCCCAAGGTGGAATTTCAAAATTCTGTACTGCTTGGGGGTGCATATCAGAGAGGGAGAGTTCCTCAATGACAGGGCGAACTCTTAAAGGAAAGGTAGGAACACAGGATGGACGTGTTTCAAATAATGTGTTACACACATCATCAAGTAAGCACAGCTTATTGGGGTGTTCAGGTTGAGATAGAGTATTAAAATATTGCAAAAGGGACAATTGCTCACGCCTCAGATAAAGTGATGGTTCGTTAGAGTCAACATATAGGCTCTGCACAGGAGAAGTCCTGAAAGCTCCTGAACAAATCCGCAGACCTTGATGTTGAACGGGATCCAGTTTTAACAAAACAGATGACCGAGGGGATCCATAAACAACTGAGCCATAGTCTAGTCTAGAGCGGATAAGCGCTCTGTAAATGCGAAGCATGGAGCAACGCTCTGCACCCCAGGAGGTGTTCGCCAACACTTTTAAAATATTTAGTGTTTTTAGACACTTCTTTCTCAGGTTTAAAACATGAGAAAGGAAAGTCAATTTTCGGTCGAACGTCACTCCTAAAAATTTTACTTCAGGCGCTACTGGAATAATTGTACCATTGAGATATAACTCAGGTTCAGGATGGAGACCACGCTTCCTACAAAAGTGCACGCACACAGTTTTCTGTTTCGAAAATGTAAATCCCTGTTTGTCTGACCATTCTTGGATCTTATTCAGAGCCATCTGCAGTTGCCTCTCTACATATCTCATGTCTGCTCCTCGACAGCTAATCTGCAGATCATCAACATATAGAGATCCCAAGATGGTGGGAGGAAGTTCTTTTAATACAGAGTTTATTTTTAAACTAAAAAGGGTTACACTAAGCACACAGCCTTGAGGCACACCCTCTTCCTGTTGAAAAACATCCGAAAAAACAGAGCCAATCCTTACTTGAAAAGTTCTAGTGTTCATGAAATTCTGTATGAAAATTGGTAGGTTGCCGCGCAAGCCACTCTCGTGAAGATCCCTGAGTATACCGTATCTCCATGCCTTATCATAAGCTTTTTCAATGTCGAAGAATATTGAGACAAGGTGACTTCTTCTAACAAAGGCTTTTCGAATAGTTGTCTCTAATAGAAGCATATTGTCTACGGTCGTTCTCCCCTTTCGAAAACCGCTCTGATAAGGCGATATAATATTATTCTTTTCCAAGAAGAAGACTAGGCGGCTGTTTACCATCTTTTCAAACAGTTTGCAAACACAACTGGTAAGGGCAATTGGTCGATAGTTCGAGGGATTCCTCGGGTCTTTCCCTGGCTTCGCAATAGGAATGACAACAGCTCTCCTCCATGCACTGGAAAAAGTATGCTCCTTCCACACTCTATTGTAAAGAGCGAGAAGGGCTTTCAGTGACTTATAGGACAGATGCTTTAGCATTTCGTAATTTATGCCATCAAAACCCGGAGAAGACCTATGTGTCTGCAATAAAGCTTTCTTTAATTCCACCATAGTAAATGCTCTATTGTAAGGCTCAGATTTGGAAGAGTTGAATGCGATGGGATTTATTTCCGAGTGGTGCTTGATAGTTTGAAATGCAGGTGAATAGTTTCTGCTGGAAGAAACGCCAGCAAATGTCTCACCTATAGTATTTGCAATTTCTTCTATGGAGCTAATCACTCGGCCATCTTTTTCCAAAAAGGAAAGTGAGTGGTCCTTATATATTCCGCATGCTTTTCGAACTCTTTCCCAAACCCGCTTACTAGGCGTAGAGGATGTAATTGAGGACACATAGGAAATCCAAGAAATCCTTTGGCTCTGCCTCCTTACTTTTCGTGCGTTTGCTTTGGCTCTTTTAAATGCAATGAAGTTTCGCAGAGTAGGATATCTACGAAAAATACCCCATGCTTTTTTCTGTTTTTTCAGTGCTTCATGACAATCGCGATTCCACCACGGTTTCGAATATTTCAGTATTTTTCCTGATGTTCTAGGAATGGAAAGCATAGCTGCCTCAATAATAGTATTTGTAACAGCTTCAACAGCATCATCGATATGCGCATCTTCTACCATTTCATCTGTGAGCTCTGCAATGGAAGAGAAGAGTTCCGAGTCTGCCCTATCGAATATGAATCGAGGGGATCTCGACATGGGGTTTGCTCCTCTTCGTGCAAGAGATATAAAAATGGGATAGTGATCGCTGTTGTAAAGATCATTTCCCACACTAAAAGTGCAAAATGGCAGCAGAGATGGTGAACAGATGGCAAGGTCGAGAGCGTGGAATGTCCTTGAAGGCTCGTGGAAGTAAGTATTCTGCCCATTATTCAGGAGACAAAGGCTATGATCTTCGATCATCTGCTCAATTTGTCTTTCACGGCAATTTGTATTTTTACTACCCCAGAGCGGACTATGGCCGTTAAAATGTCCTATTATTATAAAAGGCTCAGGCAGCTGCTCTAAAATATCATTTAAATCTTGCTGATTAATATGCTCATTAGGAGGCAAATAAAGAGAAACGACTGAAACTACAATATGAAAGTTTACTTGTACAGCGACAACTTGGAGAGAAGTCGTCAAAGGAAAGGAACTTGAGGGATAGTCCAGTGAGGTGAGGAGACATACACCTCCACTGGCACGCTCACCTGCAAGGTTATCCTTCCTGACGAGAGAAAATCTCCGAAGTTTTGCATGTTGATCTGGTTTCAGATTTGTCTCTTGTATTGCGAAGCACATAGAATGATAAGTATTGATCATAGCTTTTAAGTCAAGGAAATTTCGGTGGAAACCGCGACAGTTCCATTAGACGAGGGTGGCCATTATGATTGATGTTTGTTCTTCCTGTGTTCCTTTTTAGTTTTGCGCGGGAGCAGATGTTCAGGAATTTCCAATCCATCCTCCACTTCCATACTGTCTGAATCTGCAGATTCAGAAATCGTTTCATTTACAGAACTATTGCTGGGACTTCTATTTTTGTTAATTGGTTTTGGAGGGATATGTTTTGGTGTGCTTTGAATAACTATTTCTTTATTTTGTACGACATGTGTTGCATTTTCCTTTTTCTACTTTGCAGATTGTTGGGTTTTATTTCGTGGAGTCTGTGTGCTTATGGAAGTTTGAGTGGCTATAGTGCGGGTTGATTTCACGGCATTGGCATATGATTTCTTTGATTGAGGCTGCGTGCTTTGAACTTGTCTCCTGGCTTCGGCATATGAAATGTTCCTAGAAACTTTTATCGTCTGAACTTCCTTTTCAGATTTCCATTTTGGACAAGAGCGAGAAAATGCTGGGTGATCACCCTTGCAGTTAACACACAATGGCGCAGCGTTGCAATTTTCACTATCGTGGCCAACCAACGAGCATCTGGCGCACGTAAGGGTGCCACGACAGGATATCTTAGAGTGACCAAACCGCTGGCATTGGAAGCATCGCATTGGGTTGGGAATATATGGTCTTACGGGACAGTTAAGATACCCAGCCTTTATATTCTTCGGCAGATCAGGCGATTTGAAGGTCAGGATCACGTGTTTCGTGTCAATCAACTGACCTTCCTTTCGCATCTTGATCCGCCTAGCACCACAGACATTTTGGTCAGCTAACTCGGAGACGAACTCTTCTTCTGAAACACACAGAAGGTCGATCTCCGAAATCACGCCTCTACAGGTATTAAGTGTTTTGTGTGCTGACACTGTTATAGCTACTTGTCCAAGTTTGGTTAGATGTAAAAGTGAAGCAGACTGGGTGGCCGAAAGGGTATCAATGAGCAAGTCTCCAGAACGGAGACGCTTTATGTTCCTTGGCTCACCTACACTGGAATGAATGTATTTGCTGACCAGGAAAGGAGACATCTTTTGCAATTCTCCAGAGGCACTGGAAACAACAACAAAGCGCGGACAATCAGCAGATTCTTTGGCATTTGCATCGGTACGGATCTTCTTTGTAATGGATTTGTCATTAACTTCAATATCTTTGGTATTTTCATCAGCACGGATCTTCTTGTTAATAGATTTGTCGACAATTTCTATATCTTTGTTGGTATCATTTGATTCGGGTTTTTTTAAAATAAAAAGGGAAGCCATGATTGAAAAATATAAGATTCGGGTCCGACGGCCCCGCCCACCACGGAGCCCAACAAGGGAACACAGATTCCTGTGTTAGGGCTAGCCGGACCTATACGCAAACTGAAGCCCCACAGTCGGCTTTCCCGAAAGCAGGTACTCCCGAGAGCTTGACCCCAAGCCACTGACACAAGGACCAGTGATCAGCCGATTGACACCCGTGAGGACGACTAAGGTGCCTCCCGTTTAGCTGAAGCAGAGGCCAAAGCAGTGTGTTGGGGACAGTACCTCGCCCCTCAACTACCAGGACCCTCCTTTCCAGCGACACGGGTCTCCACGCACGGCAAACACGTGGGCAGCTCTCTCGCCACTCGAAAACTAGAAACAAGGTCCGTTCCAGCCTCCCGTGACGAGCCCCAAACTCCGTAGAGAGAAACCACAAGGGAGAAGGGAAGGGAAAAAGATCCAGCCAAGAGGAGAGGAGACGGAAAAGAGGATAGATCACTGGGGCTCCAGGATCGTGACACCCGTCTCACCAAGAAGATGATCCCCTGAAGGGCCAGGGTACCTCGGGATTGCCACACCCGTACTCACAAAAGTGAGCCCCCTGAGGGAAGCAAGCAAAAAGAATAAGGGACTTGCAAATTAGAAACTTAATATAGAGTTCAAATTTAGCATACTTCCTATCCCCTTAAAGCTCGCTTACCACTGATAGTAACACCCTGCA
This sequence comes from Stegodyphus dumicola, assembly GCF_044657685.1. Classification (NCBI taxonomy): domain Eukaryota; kingdom Metazoa; phylum Arthropoda; class Arachnida; order Araneae; family Eresidae; genus Stegodyphus; species Stegodyphus dumicola. Next base: position 22,275,318 of record NC_140775.1, read on the forward strand.
GCTTATTATGAGACGCATACACATAGATGTTTTGCGTGAAGAAAGGATGAATCCTAGAATATAATGTAGTGAAGAAATAATAATATACAAACACTGTGTCGACCTCTTATTACAATACTTTGAATGTTACCTGTATCTCTCAAAAGATAAATGAAACATGAAGTTAACATATAATAAACTTAATAATACCCAAAATACAATAAATTATATTGTAACAAAACTAAATTTAAAAAAATTACAAGTCTCAACAAATACCAATTCTCAACGCACAGTTCGGGAATTAAGGAAATATCTCATAGCGTATAATGTTTTATTCCATATCTCACTTTTAGTGCTATATAATCTTCCACAGATTTTATATAAATAAATTTAATAATTTTATATAAATAAAATCTATAACATAATGGGTATACTATATGTAGTTCTTGATGTAAAAGAGATCAACTTTCGTACTGTAAAAATTCCATCTATGTGAATAACTATGAATATACTCCTATACACATAATTATACTAAATAACTAATTTAATGAAACTAAATTCCTATAGAAAAATGGGGAAAGTGTAGAATCGTCCACTGCTTGGTGTGTTTTTAAGAATTGAACATACTCGGTATCCATGTACACATCGACCTATTGTCACTTAAAAAAGCATCCCAGAAATGCACAAAAATGTCATTGCGCACTTCTTTGACTTTATCCATGTACACATCGACCTATTTTCACTTAAAAAGTCAAAAGATAATTGACAAAAATCCAATTATTTTTACTTTTGTAAAAAGCGCCAAATAAATAAGTGGGCGATTTTGCACTTGACTCGAAAAAATATATAAAAATACCATTTACCTATATATATTAATAATTTATTATTACATAAGGTTTTTCATGTATCATCTCAAAGGAACATAAATTTAATTAAAGCGATGCATTATTGGAATAAATTTGAATCAGTGTTTTAGGTGTAAGTTATTTAGATTTCTATTGTAGAAAGAATACTTTAGAAAATGTATAGAAATATTATTTTGAACCATAAAAATTCTAAATAGTAAAATTTAAAGTACTGAAAAGGTAGCTATTGTTTTTGACAGTAGGTTATATTATCAGGACTGGTATTCCTCTTTACTTGCTTTGGAAACATGAACTGTCCTGACTCGGAACAGGGAGCTTACTCAAGCTATGTTCGATAAATTGTGAAGTAGACAATACACACAGGAAGGGTATACGAAACCTTTTATTTTTCTATCTTTACAGAGCTTTCCGGAACTTCGGAATACAGAGACCAACCACTTGTGGTCTGAACGTAAGAATATAAAAATATTAACTATAACTAAACTAACTTTGGATTAATATACAAGTGCCTACTTTAAGATTGGCCGTTAATTAACAAAAAGCCGTATGTAGTACAGAGAGCTGCTAAAACTAGGATACGTTTAAAATTATCAAGAGGATTAAACCTCTGGTCTTGAAGGCAACCAGCAAACGAGTAAAACTACTATGGCAAGCGGCCTGCTTCTAATAACTCCTTCCTCTCTCTTGCTTGGCAAAAAGCCACAACTTAAGTACTTGGCGTTAGCAAGACAAATTTGCATAACTAAGTAAAAGCTTTTAATTCTGGCCGGAAGTAGAAAATAAGAAGTGATAGTAAAGATTTAAAATAAAATAAACGTTAGTAAAACTTAGGATCCTTACAATATAATATAAAAATACCTCATGCTGAGCATTTTCTGAAATTACAATGCCAAATGAAATTTATATAGTGCAGTATTTAGCAATAATAACTTTTTGTAAACAAATGTAGCTATATTCGCTTAATTGTAATGACAGTAATTTTAACTGCATTTGTATAAGGCTGTACAGAAGATTTATTTATATGGGTTTTCATCCGCAGAGAACAACCGGATTCTCTGTGGAAGTGCTTTCGAAAATAGTGTTTAAATATTACTCTAACTATATTTGAAAGCAATGCTATAACATTGCCCTTATAAGACTCATGATCCGAAAAGCTTTGGTTTTAATAGTCTCGTAAAAACTTTCAATTACTTCTGCAAAATTCATACCCACGTAAAAATTACTACACCGTCAAGTCAACTGATTCAATTTGACTTGACAATTCAAGTCAATTGATTATACAGCAAAACGTTCCTAAAACAATCAACTCCACAATTCAAGATAATGCCAGTTTCCTGTAGCCTGACAAAACTATGAGTGATTTTTTAAGTCCTGTTATTTAATTATTGTCTTGACAAATGTGCCATTATCAGGTGTTCATTTAAGAAAATAACCACTATATGAGGTTTCAACTTGATGTAATTTTTTTTCAAATAAATAATTCACTTTTTATACTCCCAAGACTAGTACATTTAATATTACATAAATCTTATTCACAAATCTATTTCGAAAGCAATTTATGAAAAACACAATTGAAATTTTCTGTATCAAACTAATAATAATGAAAATTAAAGTATGCATAAAAATGATTATATGTGTTTTAACAAAATAGCACAAAATATTTAATGTAAAAATGTGGTTCTAGTCTCATACTTGTAAAGAAAAATAGACCAAAAAGAAAAAACAATGTAAGCTACTATGATCATCTAAATTTTCACATAATTTTAGTAGTGGAAAAAAGATTCCTTAAGCTTGTATGTTTTGTCTACCCCGTTCAATAAGTAATAAACACATTAAATATTTCAATGTTTATTTCATTAATAAAACTGTAATGTCTGATACCTCCCTCCCCCTGGTATTCGAGGGAAAAAGTTGTACAACTCCCTCTGGCGATTAATTGCCGCAGTTAGGGTTTGGTAGTGGTGGTAGTAGTAGTTTTATGGCGCAAAGCTCAATAGGCCATATGCGCCAAACACAGGATTCTTTTTTAACATATAAACTAAAGGAAAAAAATATAAAGACAACAGCACACTTTTAAAATCGAGGCAAGTAAAAAGATATTTAAATGATGGGATGAAAATGCTGATTATGACTTTAATAATGAGATATGCAGTATAGATATAAAATCCTAAAAATCTGATTAATTAAAATTCCAACATAGAATCTCAGGACAAAAATCAAATTAAATAATAGAAACCTGTTTCCTTGAGGTAGTAAAACAAATTATTATTGACCTCTCTTCCGATTAAACGGTCGAGAGGCAGGTCGCAGCTATTAAAATACTTCTCACGAAGATTATTAAAATATGAGCATTCAATTAAAATGTGATAAACTGAAAGACAAACATTACAAGTTGCACAAATAGGCTCGTTCTCAGATTTCAGAAAGTAGTTATGTGTCACTCTACTGTGACCAATTCTAAGGCGAGTCAAAAGAACTTCCTCCCTGCGATTGCTAGTAGTATCCCAATGCTCTATTTTAGGCTTTACCCTTCTCAACTTGTTATGAAGTTGAATGTCCCAAAGTTGCTGCCATTTCTTTCGGATCTTCTTTTTTATGACACAACGGATATCTTTAAAAGGGATGAGGCGGCCAGACATTTCAACAGCAGATTTCGCTGCGATGTCCGCCAGCTCATTGTCCTTTATTCCTGTATGTCCGGGGACCCAGCAGTACAGAAGTTCAAATCCACGACATGTCAATTTAATATTCAACTTGATAACATCCACTATCACAGGATTCTCAGTGCTAGAAAAGGATTCTAAAGCTTTCAATGCACTGTAGGAGTCCGTATATACAATGAATTTTCGATGGTGCAGCGTTGAGATGTACAAAAGCGCATAATATATGGCAGTCAGTTCGGAGGTTAAGACAGAGGAAGCGTCGTGTAAACGTCTGCCTTCCATGTGGTCACCAATTATAAATGACATGCCAACATGGCAAGCTGACTTAGAGCCATCCGTATATATGGGAACATAACTCCTGTAACTCTGCCTGTGATCAGCAAAAATTTGTCTGTAGATGCTCTCATTAGTAGTTGTTTTTCCGTAATTGTGGAAAATGTCAAGAAGGTGGATTTGTGCATTTTCGCAAGGTGCAATTTCAAAATGCTGTACTGCCTGTGGGGAAGTATCAAACAGGGAGAATTCTTCAATGAGGGGACGAACTCTAACAGGAAAAGAAGGCACACGGGATGGACGTGCCTCAAATAAAAGGTCACAGCTATTGTCACATATACACAAGTTATAAGGATGGTCAGGTTGAGATAAAATATTAAAATACTGTAAAAGAGACAACTCCTCACGCCTCAAACGGAGTGATGGTTCGTAACAGTCAACATAAAGGCTCTGGACAGGAGACGTCCTGAAGGCTCCAGAACAAATCATCCAATAGAGCCTGATGATGAACAGGGTCTAGTTTTAACAACACTGAAGACCGAGAGGATCCATAAACAGCTGAGCCGTAGTCTAGTCTAGAGCGAACAAGAGCTCTGTAAATGCGAAGCATGGAGCAACGCTCTGCACCCCAGGAGGTGTTCGCCAGGACTTTTAAAATATTTAAAATTTTTGTACACTTTTTTCTCAAGTTTAGGACATGAGGAAGGAAAGTCAATTTTTGGTCGAACATCACCCCTAAAAATTTTACTTCACATGCTACTGGAATCACAGACCCATTAAGGTATAATTCAGGCTCAGGATGGAGACCTCGCTTTCTACAAAAATGCACACAGACAGTCTTCTGTTTCGAAAACGTAAATCCTTGTCTTTTTGCCCATTCCTGGATCCTGTTCAAAGCGATCTGGAGCTGTCTCTCTACATGTCTCATATCCACACCTCTACAGCTTATTTGTAGATCATCAACATATAAAGAACCTGAAATGGTGGGAGGAAGTTGTTTTAATACAGAATTTATTTTTAGGCTGAAAAGAGTTACACTGAGCACACAGCCTTGAGGCACAGCCTCTTCTTGTTCAAAAACATCAGACAAAACAGAGCCAATCCTTACTTGAAATGTTCTAGTTTTCAAGAAATTCTGAATAAAAATTAGTAGGTTGCCGCGCAAGCCACTCTCGTGAAGATCCCGAAGTATACCGTATCTCCATGCCTTATCACAGTTAGGGTTTGGACAGCGTCGGAGGTGACTGCACGATTACCGCAGGCGTGCACTCACCGTATGTCTTAATAGGACTATACGATAATATGCAGGCGTGTACTCTCCAATGGACTTTAATTAATGTTAATCTTATGTAAATATTTTGCAATCTAATTAATACCTCTTATATATATATATAAATAAATAAAATAATGTGTGAGAAGAAAGAAGTTGCATTATTGGATTAACACCACGGATGACAGAAAACGAAAGAGCCTTTAAAAATCAATCATCACATTGGTGTCAGGAGTGGGATCACTTTGTCGTCGTGGTGAGCGTCATCAAGAAGATAAGAGGTAGGCAATAATTTTATCTGACTTTTTGATTTCTTCTCTTATTGCATGAAAATAAGATAAAATGTTTGCTGTAAAAGGAATAAGAAAAGAAGATTTAATATTTGTCGCGGAAGAATTAGGTCAGGCTGTTCCTCCTAACTCAACAGTAGCTGATCTAAGAAAACTTATTTTACAAAGTTCAGAATGTGAAAAATGATCCGGAATTCGTAACAGAAATTTTAAGGAGCACGGTCTCAGATAGACTTAAACGTGAGGATCGAACTCTGGAACTAGAGAAATTAAAATTACTGCATGATAATCAATTAGAACTGGCTCGTATCCAGAGTAATACAAGTAGGAATTCCGATGTAGAAAGAACATTAACATTAGAAGATATGATTAAAAGTGTTCGAGCATTGACAATTCCCTTACCGCAACGTGCAGAAACCTGGAAATTATTCTTCACCTCTTTAGAAAAAGCTTTTGAAATTAAAAACATCCCTACCGAAATGAAAGTAGAAATATTACTTCATATATTGGGAGAAAAAGCAACGAATCTATTAACCTATGTTAAAAGTGAAGAAATGCGTAATTACGAACGGGTGAAATCAGTCGTTCTAAGGGAATTTGAACCAACGGCAGATGCATGCTTAAACAATTTTAGAAAAGCTAAACGGTTCCGAATTGAAACCCATACACAGTTTGCCTCAAGATTAAGAGCGACATGGGATTACTATTGCAAATTAAGAAAAGTTGAAGATTTCGAAACTTTAAATGAATTAATTGTAGCAGACAAATTGATGGAGTCACTAGATAGCGAAACAGCAGCCCATATAAAACTACGTCAAGGGAATAAGTGGTTCATTCCAATAGATTTAGCTAAAGAAAGCGATCTCTATTTTACTTCGAAAGGAAAAACGCTTACGCAGACAGTAATGAGCGATGCAGCTGCGTTTCCCGGTCAACAGTTTCCAATTACCAGCGCAGAGAGAATAATTCAAACCCAGGGGGTAAGACTCCATAACCACTCCCAAACTAGAAGCAGCTGGAAGGGGAAAACTTTCTCTGATAAGCCACGGGGCCTTCGTACAAAGCAGTGCTATATTTGTGGCGACCAAACGCACTTAGCGCGAAACTGTCCGCAGAAGGTGAACCAAACAGAAAAGAATGTTTCGACTGAACGAGGGAACAACGACGTGGTAATTGCGAAGGTGATTTCGCGCAACTTCGGGAGTCGTTGTAAACAAGTAAACGCATCGGAAGTTATTCAACCCCTGAGATTTATTACGGTAAACGTGAATGGAAGGGAGATTGAATGTATTGAAGATAGCGGAACCCAGATTACCATTTTAAGACCAGAAAATGTCCCTAATGTAAATGACGATTATGGAGTCATCACCTTGAGTTCAGCTTTCGGGGAAGAAATAAGAGCCAAATTAATTAAGACTTTTACGTCGATAAATAAGGGTAAAAGCGGTACATTAACAACACCAAGTCGATGTAGCGGTCACAAATAAACTGAAAGAACCAGGGTTAATTCCGACCAGTGTATTAAAAATGATGGAGAAGGAATATGAAAACCTCTTTACACCGTTAACATTTAGAGATTCAGAAAAATCAGACAAAAGGATAGTAGTCGAAAAGATCCTAGACTCCGAAACTACAGATGATGAAAGTCTGCGCCAGAATTTAAATGTAATGGGAACACCTTCGTTAGAAAGTGTAAACGACAGACTTATATCGGCTAATGAATATTAAGGTAAATAATGAAGAAATTAAAGAACCAACATCACAGGCAGAGAAATCGGAAAGGGAAAAATTGAAAGAAGAACAGAGGGAATGTGACGATTTAGAGATTGTCAGGTTAAATTTAAAGAAGGGGAAAGGAAATTTTCTTTTAATTGACGATTTGATATATCATAATGACAAGGTTTCGGGTGAAAAGGTATCTCAACTGGTATTACCAGCGAAAAGACGTTCGAAAGTTCTTCAATTAGCACACGAATCAGTCTTCGGTGCACACTTAGGAATTAAGAAGACCAAAGAGCGGATTCGATATAACTTTTATTGGCCTTCCATGGTTAAGGACATTGCGGAGTACTTGTGAAAATTGTCAGCTGAGAAATCCGGAAAGAATACACGAAAGAGCACCCATAACCCATAACCCATAACCATTCGTCGTGAACATGGATGTTATTGGTCCTATCGATCCACCATCGGGTCGAGGACATAAATATGTGTTATGTGTGATGGATCAGCATACACGATGGCCAGAAGCTATACCTATAACTTCTTTGAGTGCTAAATCTACGTGTGAAACACTATTGCAAATATTTTCTATGACAGGAGTACCAATACAGTAGCAAGCGATCAGGAAACTAATTTTACTTCAGCATTGACCCAGGAATTTCTTAGACGAATTGGGGCATCCCCGAGATTTTCATGTCCAGGTCATGCAGCTAGCAATGGTTTAATAGAACGATGGAATAGAGTCCTTAAGAATATGTTATATCATGTAATAAGAGAAGACCCCAGAGGATGGGACAAACAAATTCCATTTCTATTATTTGCTTATAGAGAGGGTTCAAACTGCTCTACAGGACTGATGTGCGGTAGTCCTCCTGATTATAGGTGCCATCATTGTGTGGACTTGGTGTGACTTTAAGTGACATTAATGGTAAACTAAGTAATTCACATCGGACTAAGTGGACACTTTATGTGGTTCTGTGTGACTTGAACTCTGTGAACTATATTGAAATAAGTGACTTTATTCAATATCTGACTAAAAGCACTAAGCTTAAAACCATGACAAAACACATACCTCTTATTGATATTTTTGCTATATTAAATAACCATATCTATCTTTTATATTTTACAGATTCAGTGGAGATAAGATTTCTCATATGGTTATTATGTTAGGTATATTTTAATCGAATTTTTTAATATTTCATGCTTTGGTATTTATGTTTGGATATGTTATGCTAAGTTAGTGGTATGATATATTATTTGCTATGATTTCTATGAATTATTAGAACATTTTTTCATGTATTTTATATAGATAATAGTGATTAATCTATTATTGATAATTGTAATGATCAAGGTAGAAATTTGTATTGTATGAAAAATTATTCATGAAATTTATATGAATTGATGATAGAAATATTTCAATGTATCAGACAATTATGAGATATGTGATCTTAGGTTTGCACCCCAATCACAATCTTAGGTGGGGGGTGTAATGTCTGATACCTCCCTCCCCCTGGTATTCGAGGGAAAAAGTTGTACAACACCCTCTGGCGATTGATTGCCGCAGTTAGGGTTTGGACAGTGTCGGAGGTAACTGCACGATTACCGCAGGCGTGCACTCACCGTATGTCTTAATAGGACTATACGATAATATGCAGGCGTGTACTCTCCAATGGACTTTAATTAATGTTAATCTTATGTAAATATTTTGCAATCTAATTAATACCTCTTATATATATATAAATAAATAAAATAATGCTTGAGAAGAAAGAAGTCCCATTATTGGATTAACACCACGGATGACAGACAACGAAAGAACCTTTAAAAATCAATCATCACAAAAACTTACCTTTTTTGCTCGCGAAATATAATTAGTACATTTTTTAAAACATAAGAAAACATTATTTTTGCTCCGCCACATCACATTAGTCGAAATATTGAAAATTGAATCATGCAAGATCATTTTTAAGTAAGGTATGCTCAAATTTATCAGTACATAATATTCAAATGATAAAGCATCTACATGAACAAGCTTTAAAAATGTATTTCTAAACTGTAATCAAAAAAATAAATTTTCCAAAATACAGTTTCAGTAGAATGCAAAAACTATATTTCTGCATCTGATCACATCTGCATCTGCACACTGAACCAAATTATCAAGTCTGAAATTATTACTTTTCAGTCTTTAAGCATATTGTTTTTCAGGATAAAAGTAAAGATGGAAAATCAATTTCACGCTCAGAAACTCCATTACACAACTAGTCAGTTATCAGCAACGTTCTCTCAAACGTTAGACGCGATTACACGTGCATGGCTTTAGTGCAATATTCATAGTCAGTGCTGGTATTTTATTATTTATTACTAATTTCTAAACAGTAAAACATAGTAAAATTTGTAATACAGTTAATCATAGTAAATAATATATTGCATTAATACAACCACGAAGAAAATAACACCACCATCGCACAACAATAACTAGAGCGGCGCCATATTGCTTGTTTGGGAAACTTCTGAGAGCGGGGGAGGGAGAGGGAATTGTTTTCCTCACGTCAGCGTTAACAGGTAGAAAAGTTTTGTGAATGAACTTGTTCGCGTTAAAGAGATGTTGGTTGATACCGGTGTTTATTTGTAATATCAGAAATGTAAGTGCTTATGTGTGTGTATTCAGAGAACCAACTTGTAGCCAGGGGCGTAGCTAGAGGGGGGTCAAGGGGGTATCTGTCCCCGTGCGCAGAATCCAAGGGAAGCCAAACTGATGTTACGACATTTTAGAATTAAATGTTTTCCTTCCTTGGCAAGCAGTAGGGGGCGCGAAATCTTCAGTTGTCCCTGGGCGCTCAAAACCGTAGCAAAAACCACCTAAGACGACCGCCTCTGAAAGAAACCAGTATTTCTGAAAACATAAGTATACTTTGGTATTGAATATTCCCTCTGTAAGGCGACCATTCACAAAGAAAATTCTGCAAGTGTGGCTGGTCGCCTTAGAGAGATTTATTCCGTAGATGCAATCTCCCTAAGACGCCCACCTCTAAAAGATAAACGTATCTCTGAGAACGTAAGTATATATTGGTATTGAGCATCACCTCTCTAAGGCGACCACTTGCAAAGATGAATTTTTATTTGCGGCTGGTCGCCTTAGAGAGACCTCTTTGTGTGTGGTGTATATGATTACTGTTATTGTTTCCGAAAAAAAATTTAAATCAAATAAATAAGCATATTTAGTAAAAACCCTCTCTAAAACAACCACCTGCGTTTCCAGGTTACTCTGATGGTCTTAAAGAGATCATATTTTCATTCTGTTAATTTTATTGTTTACAAGAAGTCTATTAACGTCAGATAAAAAAATAGCATAAACCCATATAAACCAACAGAAGATTTATTATTATATTGATACCAGTAAAAGTCAATATAAACCTATACAAACCAGTACAAAGTTCTGCCATTGAAAAAAAAAAAAAAAAAATGTTGGTTGTATGGGGTGTGAATTGATACCAGTAAGAAAAACCCACAGAGATCAATAGAAACCAGTAAAAGTCAGTAGAGACCATCAAAAATTCTATAGGTACCAGTAGAAAGTTTTACTGGTTTCTATGGGTCATTTTGAAACCAGTAAGAAAAACCCACAGAGACCAACAGAAACCAGGAAAAGTCAATAGAAACCCATAAAATCTTATGGGTACCCATAAAAAAATTTACTGGTTTCTATGAGGCACTTTTCGCAGGGTAATTATTATTTTTTTTTTTTTTAGTTTTGTTTCTTGCATGTGGCAATCGAAAGATGTGGAATGTAATGTTTTGATTATAATCTGCACTTTCTATAGATAAGATATTCTTCTGTTATCAGGACCAGATTCAAGAAAATATGTACGCATGTATGTGTATATAATATGTGCATGCATACACATACATTCATACATATATGCATGCATTCTCGAATCCGGTTCTGATAATTAAGAGTACCAATAATAATTATTTCATTTTTTTTACTGTATTTGTATTTTTTACTTACTGTGTAATATTTTATGTAACAGGCTAACTTGGGAAATGGACCTAAAGAAATGAATGAAATCAGACATGTACAGCAAGAGCCAAACTTACATTTTATAACACAAGTCAAGGCTAGTGATTCTCCTTCACAGGCATCAGGAAGTCAAAAAGGCAAAATGTATTCACCAATGGTAGAAACGAAGGCTGATAAATCATCAAGAATTATACCTACACCTAAACTACTGAGGAAAGCCAAAAGACAGCCTCCAGCATCTAATGCAGTTGCTCTGGTAGAACATTCAGAACTAAAATCGAAATTTCTCTCAGAGGAACATAAATTAACAATGAAATTAAAAAAAGAAGAACATGAATCAACAATGAAATACAGAAAAGAAGAACATGAATTAACAATGAAATACAAAAAAGAAGAACATGACATGAAAAAAGATCATGATTTAAAAATGGAAATTTTAAAGAGAGACTTAGAAATTAAAAGAAATATACTTGCTGTCATACAGAATGATCCTAAAAAAATTAATTTCAGTTGAAATCTGTATCTGAGGGGTTACCACGTTATAATTTTGTAAAGTATATTGCATTTTATATTTCTAATAATTTTAACTACCTGTTTAATAAAGTTTGCAAACTTAAAATTAACAGAACGTAGGTGAATAAATATTTTACATTTTCATGATCTTAAGTATCTGTTTCACATAATTTCATTTCTTAATCCACAATTCACCTAATAGCAATGCACCAATAATATTTTATTGCCTACTAACTAAACTTAGAATTACTGAAATTATCATTATTCCCCTTAAAAATATTTCAAAACTCAGTTTTATAAACTCATAGTAGATATGTTTGTTACAGTACTGCTATTCACTATGTGCTCATTTAATCTTCAGAAACTAGGCATTTCTTCACTATGAGCATCAGATTAAAAATAAAACATGAAATATACTAAATGTTGAACTTTTAACCTTTTTTGTATTACTGTATCATGGTATTAAAGATTAATAAAATAGTTACATAAACACAGATTTATAATATAAAAATTTATTTAATAGCATTTTTTTTTAAAAATCTTTTTGCATTATTATGTGAAATACTCTCTGACAATTGCATTGCGTTTTGCAAATCCTGCCACATTTCGTTCTTGAAATACAGGATTTGTATTTTCATCTTCTGTATCATCTTCCTCAAAAAAATCATTCATTTGCAGAGCTATATTGTGTAGCACAGCTGTTGCTACTATTATAGTCATGGCATTTTCCACTTTACATCGGAGGCCTGACCCAATGCAGGAAAAACGCCTCTTCCATACTCCGTATTGCCGCTCTACGGTGTTCCTAGCATATATGTAAGAATTATTATACCTGTAAAAAATAGACAGAAATTAAGCTTATAGCTGCTATCCAAGCGTACATAAAGATAAAATATAAATTCAGAAATTTATTAATACATTATTTCTGATCTGATAGTAAGTTACCATAAAATTTTCTTCGACTAATGCTAAAACATCGTAATGTTAAATAGCATTAAAATATCAAAAATACTGAATATGAAGAACAAAGAATTCGATACAATTTACTCTTGAATCGTGCAATTCAGCTTATATATAAATTTTTAAATAAATATACTGGAAAACTTTCTAGATATTTAAAGCATTTTTAAACGAATGAAAGAAATTACAGTATACAAGTATAACAAGAATTTAAAAAGTCTTAGCAGGAATGCATGTAATACATGTAGATAATTGATGTGGATAATTACATGATTTCAATTAATCATGTAAATACATGCTCTGAATTTGGTGGTATATTACTTGCAATTTCTAGTAATTAGATCCTCATCCAGCACTTTTAGAACCTTAAGATTACCAGAGTATGTGGTAACTCAAAGAAAAAAAAAAAAAAAATTATGCCTTTACATGACACAAAAACATTTAATTAAAAAAATGGTACTTTTCCGTTTCGCCGGCCCAAATCTCGCCAAGCAGACTTTGTTGGCGACAGCATACAGTATACACATAAAAAATGTTAGTTTTAAGATTTTGTTTATTTTGATATGGTTTAAAATTGTGTAAAAAGCCAATAAATAAAGACAATAAATTTGTAAAAAGACATTAATTTAAGAATTTACTATGCTTTCATGGTTCAACATCCTGGTTCTCCGGTTCTTATGACGTGACCTCAAGTGATCTCATCTCACGTAAACTACGCTACAAAAATAAAATTCTCTCAGTAATTATCTACATTAATTTCAAGTTTCTCAGTAATTATCTACATTAATTCTAATCTTAATTTGGAATACAAGTTTAAATGCAAGAATTATTCAATTCGTACAAATAGCTTATTCAGAAATTATGTAAAACCGCAGTGCTTTGCTTCGCTAGTGCATTCTCATTAGAATGGATGAATTTAACCCTTGATTTTGCCTTTCTATATTTTCGCCTGTGAGTGGGGTGATTGCATCCTAATTGACTTAATTACCGCGAATGGTCTTACGGCATAAAATTTAACTATCTTTTAAAAATTCTATATAATTGTATGCCAGTTTTGAAAGAAACAATCAATCTGATAAGAAATGGATGCGACTTGCTTTGAAAATGAAGCGTAAAAGGTTACCAGCGAAGATATTCCGTTTGGTATCAGTTGTAGCATTATTGGCGACTTTATCGTTTGCACCGGCAAAACGGAAAAGTACCCAAAAAATCTCATTTACAATATAATTTATGCTTTTTTATGTTTTAATAGACTTTAAAAAGTTTCTGACATAAACTGCTGAAAAAAGTATTAATCATATTTGACAATTTTTATTACTTCATATTTAATTAAAGGATACATATTAAAAAATTACCTTCTCTGTCCTTCTGATGCTGGATCCAAATATGGTGTTCACCAATCAAATGGTACTGCGTAGGAACTTCTGCTTCTAGTTTTGCGCGAACATAAGAATTGCTAAAAACTGTCATGTCATGCGTACTTCCTGGCCAGCGAGAAACAATATTTCGAACATACAGGTCTGCATCGCAGACAGTCTGTACATTTAAAGCAAAAAACCCTTTTCTGCTTCGAAACATTTCAGCTCTAATACCACCAGGACTAGAAATAGGTATTAAAGAGCAATCAATTGCTCCATAAACACCAGGAAATCCAAACCTGGAGAAAAAATTTTGACTGACCTAGAATCGGAAAAAAAATCATCATTTATAACTAAGATTTCCTAATAAAATATTATTCACATTTGAAGTAAAATTTTGGGCTGTCCCACAAAGAATTCTAAACAATATGATCAAAAATGTATTTTTAAGTTATTTATTTTTAGTTAAACACTAAACGCACAGGTCGATAATAATACCTAGTGGCTACCACCCTATCAATGTTTTTTAAATTATTTAATGAGCTATGTAATATCTTGTTATTTAATAAATAAATATAATTATTGTTGAAGTGGCAACGCCATATTTGTATCAAACCGTTACTCAGCAACGAGAGATTTTAAAAAGATTTGGTATTCTGAAGATTTTAACAGCTAGGAGTAGTATTAAAATTTTGCCACTTAAGAATTGTATAAAATTTGTCTATCACCGAGAACTAGAAATAAAATTTATGTTCTACTAAGAAGATTGTCTGTTTTGTAAATTACTGCAAAATACATTACAGTCTTAATAAATTGGAGGTTCCACCGAGATACTGGAAATTAGGAGTGCAATTATCAATTTCGATGGTGCTGGTCTCCTAACCCCAGAAATTTACTGAATTTTTTAAATTAAGTTTGCTAATACCAATTGCCAAGTTTGTTTATTTCAAGGAGAAATGGATGTAAGAAGTCTGCCGTTTTAAAGCCAGATTTGAAGCGGATCATTCAAAGGTCATCTTCTGTGCTTCTATAACTTGCGTCCGAGCATAAATCTGTCAAAACAGGATACTGCTGATCTTCGAAGATAAGATTAACTTTTGGTTTTCTATTGAATTTTAATACTTTGTTTCAGAATTATAGTTTATCGTGTAAGATTTTGTTTAAAATAACTGACACTAAAAATATTCACCTTAAATTTATAATTGATATTTGTGGTAAAGAAGTATTTTAAAATTGTTATTTATGCTTTACTTTTATTTGTATTGAAATTTTATGTTGATAATTGATATGTGTAAGCCATTCCGGAGTTTATATATATAAAAAAAAGAACTGCTAGCTGAGTTTTGAATTTGTTGCCAAGCAGGCGCTTGAAAAATAAATAATAACGTCAAACTGGCGTAGTGTGATTTGATTATACTGCTGAATTGGCAAAGATTTTTTTCTTAGTTCTCGCCATCCAGGCGTGTGGTAGATAGTAACGTCATCCCGACGTATTACAGATTGTATATTCTAAAAGTTGAATTGCCAAAGTGGCAAAAATTGTTTTCTTATCGCCAACGAGGCGTGGAGATAGATAGTAAAATCGTCAAACTGACGTGGGTAATTGCCTAACTGGCAAAGGTGTTTATATAGTTATAGCTCACGAGGCTTGTGAATATTGAGTTAAAAAATCAACCCGACGTAGAATTATAGTATTTTGTGCCAACCTGGCAAAGTTGTTTAAATAAATCTCTCCAATTGGTTGGTGTGAATTTCGTATTTGAGAAATTAAGTCTCTCCAAAAATTATATATTTTTAATACAAGTACGAGCTTTTAGATTGTATTTCAAAAGGAAGCCTATTAAAGGTAACTTGTGTCAACATGTCATTCTTAGCTAGGAGTAAAAAACAGGATTTAAAAGTATTAGCAGAAGACTTAGGTTTAACCGTGAAACCTGAATTTAAGATTGCTCAGTTGCATAAACTGATTACTGAAAATCCCGGTTATGATGAGGAGTTTACTCGAGAACTACTGGCTGCAATTAGAGAAGAAAGGGAAAGAAAGGAAGAATGCGAAAGAGAAGGAAGAGAAAAAGAACGCGAAAGAGAAAAAAGAGAAAAAGAACGCGAAAGAGAAGAAAGAGAAAGAGAAAGAAGAGAAGAACGCGAAAGAGAAGAAAGAGAAAAAGAACGTGAAAGAGAAGAAAGAAGAGAAGAACGCGAAAGGGAAGAAAGAGAAAGGGAACGCGAAAGAGAAGAAAGAGAAAAGGAACGCGAAAGAGAAGAAAGAGAAAGAAAAGAAGAGCGTGAAAGAGAAGAGCGAATTAGAGCCTTTGAGCTACAGAAACTTCAGTTGGAAGCAATGGCTGCAACAGTGCAGCCGGTAGAAACTACGCAGTTACCTTTAAAAATCAGAATTCACGATGTCATGCCACGTTTCAACCCTAAAGAAGATGAAATAAGTTTATTTCTGGTGTTATTTGAGCGTCAAGCTAAAATAATGAATATACCTGCTGAAAATCAAGTGACTCAACTTATTTTATTGCTGCCTCCCGACATTGTTCAGCTTATTGCTAGAGAACCAGAAAAGGACGCGAAAAAGTATGAATATGTAAAAACTTTACTGTTACAACGATTTAAATTAAGTGCGGAAAAATTTCGACAACTATTTAATAAACACCAAAAATCTACTGAAAGTACTTGGTATGATTTCTACTATGAATTAAAGAATTATTTAGAAGGATGGCTTAACGGATTAAACATTAAAACTTTTGAACAGCTAAAAGATTTCATGCTGGTTGATCAAATAAAAAAGCGTACTTCTCCTGATTTCAAAGAACATTTTATGGATCAATGGACAACCATCATTTCACCTACTGAAATAGTTAAGAAAATTGAAGATTTTGAAGATGTGAGGGAAACAATAAAACCGAAATTTTCTGCCAATCAGACTGAGAAAATTAACAAAGGATCATTTAAACCGCGTTGTAATTTTGTGAAAAAAATACAGCATCCGCCTCATTTTAAGCATTCTGATAAATGGGACGATTCAAAATACCAGAAAGATCACCGACAAAGAAGTCAGTTTCAACACAAGAAAATTTATATGACAAAAGGTATCGACCACGTTGTTTCGAGTGTGGATCATACGAACATTTTAAGCCTCAGTGTCCTCGCTTAAAACCAAATGAAAAGGTAAATTGCGTATCTTCGAATGATGATTTGTTAGAGACATATACAATTAACGGTTTAGTTAATGGGCATGAAATGCCTATTCTTCGAGACACAGGAGCCACTGTTGATGTTATTTCTCGGAAATACATAGATAACGCAAAAATGACTGGAGAACATGTCTGGGTACAATATCTTTTAAATGACCATTTAGTGTGTCTACCGTTAGCGGAAATTGAAATTAATTGCGAACTTGGTCATATAAAGACAAAGGCAGCTGTTGTTACAAATGATCCAGGCAGATATGTATTGGGTAATAAAACTGCCCAATTGTTCAAAAGTAAATCATTCTTAAATTTAGAAAAAATAAATGCAGTTTTGACACGATCTCAAGTAAAAAGATCTCATGAAGATGATCGAAGCAGAGAAATTGAAATGGAGAAACTAGAAGAACTGAAGTTTATTGAAACTGACGAAGATATTTTACCTCAAGCTGATGAGGAAGACAAGGAACTTAAGAAAGTGATTAATGTTAATTCAAAGGAATTAATTGAATCTCAGCATCAAAGCAGAGATCTAGCGTCATTGCTTAACGAAGCTAAAAATGAAAATTCCAGCAAGACAAATGATTTCAAAGTAAAAGATAATGGATTGTTGGTGAAAAGGAAAATAGATAAAAATGGAAATGAAAGGGAATTAATTGTTATTCCTGAAAAATATAGGGATCAAATAAAGTCATTATGTTATGATAGCACATCTGGACATTTAGGCGTCGTCAAAACTAAAGATAGATTAACAAGATACTTTTACTGGCCTAATTGCTATAAAGAAATAGAAGAGTATGTTAAAACTTGCGATCCATGTCAAAGCGTGGGAAAATCTAATGATAAAGCCAAAGCACCTTTGACTTTAGTACCAATTATTGCAGAAGTATTTTCAAAAATTAACTTTGACGCATGCGGTCCTTTACCAATAACACCGAATGGCAATAGATATTTAATTACAGCTATTTGTTTAGCTTCAAAATATCCGGATGCTGTACCTGTTCCTAATATTGGCACAACGTCAGTAATTGAAGCCATGTTACAAATATTTAGTAGAATGGGTTTCCCGAAAGAAATACAAACTGATCAAGGTACCTCCTTTATGAGCAATCTAGCCATAGAATTTGTAGAAAAATTTGGAATAAAAGTAACTAGAAGCTCAGTACACCATCCGCAGAGCAACCCTGTTGAAAGATTTCACCGAACAATCAAACGAATTTTAAAAGTTTTAGGTATCGAAGCAGCCCCTGAGTGGGAGAAGCAAGTTCCCGCAGCTCTATTTGCTTTAAGAACAATAACGCACGAGAGTACGGGATTTACACCTGCATAATTAGTATATGGTCGAAATCTTAGAACACCTGTAACATTATTATATGAACAATGGATGAATCCTGAAGACGAAGGAAATAATGTTGTTGAATACGTTTTTCAATTGATAAATCGGTTAAAAAGATGCAAAGAGCTGGCTACAGATAAAATGCTGGAAATGCAAACCAAAAGAAAGGTGTGGTACGATCGTAAAGCTATAAAAGAGAATTCTCTGAAGGGGGTTTAGTATTAGTTGTATCAACGAATAAACCAAACAGACTAGCAGTTGAATGGAAAGGTCCTGGGAAGGTTGAGAAGAAATTATCCGAAACTAATTATGTTGTGAGTTTCGAAGAAAAAAAATGACTTTAACCAAGTCTACCATATTAACATGCTAAAACCCTATCATAGACAAGCAGAATCGGTTAACCTTATGATTACAGAAGATCAGTCTGAAATTGATGATATGGAGGAAAATTTCCCAACAATTGACTCTGAACCAACATTGTTCGATTTTGAGGACATCAAAGAAAACAGCTCCTTAAGTGATAAGCTAAATGAACAACAGATTCAAGAATTGCATGATATGCTGCTGAAATTTTCAAAAATCTTTTCTAATAAACCTGGAAAAACTCATTTAATAACGCATGATATTCAATTGACAGAAAACACCCCAATCCACTGTAAACCATACAGAATGTCTCCTAGACAAACGGATATATTAAAAACAGAAATCGGTAAAATGTTTCAGCATAAAATAATTGAAATAGGAGATTCAGATTACACTTCTCCTATGATTTAAGTAGAAGTAGCAGGGAGGGATCCAAGACCTTCTATCGACTATAGAAAATTGAATAAATTGACTAAAACACAATTCTTCCCCTTGCCTAACATCGAACAACGAGTAGAAACGGTAGCAGGCGCAAAATATATAACTCTTTTGGATTTAACAAAGGGATACTGGCAAATACCTTTAACACCTAATGCTCAAAGATTAGCCACTTTTGTTATAAGTTTTGGCACATTTAGACCTCTACGGATGCCTTTCGGACTTAAAAATGCACCATTTTCATTTAGTAAAATGATGGCCGAAATCCTTCACGGTTGTGAAAACTTTGCTGTTCCATATTTAGATGACGTGGCAATCTTTTCAAACACCTGGGAAGAACATCTAAGTCACCTGAAAGCCGTTTTGTCCAAAATAAAGGACGCTGGTTTAACTATTAAACCAATAAAATGTAAATTTGCTCAAGATAGAGTAAAATATCTAGGACATATTGTAGGTCGTGGTATAAGAATGCCAAGTGAAGTGAAAGTAAAAGCTATTCTTGATTTTCCAGAGCCATCCACAAAAAGTCAAGTCAGAGCATTTTTAGGATTAGCGGGATATTATAATCATTACATTCCCATGTTCTCATCTATCGCAGTACCTTTAACAGAAACTTTGAGTGAGTGAGTGAGTGAGAGATTATGGCGCAAAACCAAAGATGATTATAGTGCGCCAAACACGTGATGGGGTGAGTACAATTGATGAAATTAAAATACAATAAATCAAACAAGTAGACAAATGTATCAAATCCAGAGGATAAAGTCATATAAACACAAGTTAAAACCACACATTTAAAATTCAAGATACAATCTTTAAAACAAATTACATTAGGTGATAAAAGCCAGTTTCTTTCAAATAATAAAATAAATTACAATTGACCTCTCTTCCGATTAAACGGTCGAGAGGTAAGTCACAGCTATTAAAATGTTTCTGGCGAAGACTATTAAAACATGGACACTCAATTAAAATATGACGAACAGATAAAGAAACATTACAATTAAAACAAACAGGCTCATTTTCAGCTTTGAGAAGATAGTTATGTGTGACTCTAGTGTGACCAATTCTGAGGCGAGTCAAAAGAACTTCCTCCTTACGATTTTTAGTTGATTCCCAATGCTCAATTCTAGGTTTTACATGTCTTAACTTGTTTTGAAGCTGAACATCCCAAAATTGCTGCCATTTTTTTCGTATCTTCTTTTTCACAACACAAGAGATGTCTCCAAAAGGGATGAGGCGACTGGACAGTTCAACAGCAGATTTGGCTGTGATATCTGCCAGCTCATTCCCTTTAATTCCCACATGACCGGGAACCCAGCAGTACAGGATTTCATATCCACGACTCGTTAGGTTTATATGAATCTTGAGGACATCCACTATGACTGGGTCTTGAGTGTCAGAAAAAGCTTCTAAAGATTTCAGTGCACTATAGGAGTCTGTATAAACTATAAACTTTTTGTGGCAGAGCCTAGAGATGTACAAAAGACAATAATATATTGCAGTTAACTCAGATGTTAAGACAGAGGAGGCATGGTGCAAGCGTCTGCCCTCCATGTGGTCTTGAATTACAAATGCCATCCCGACATGATCTTTTGATTTGGATCCATCTGTATAAACTGGAAGATAACTGCTATATTTGTGCCTGTGCTCAGCAAAGAGTTGTCTATAAATGATGTCATTGGTGCTTGCCTTGACGTCATGCTTGAAAACAACAAGAAGCTGAATCCGTGCATTTTCCCAAGGTGGGAATTCAAAATTCTGTACTGCTTGGGGGCGCATATCAGAGAGGGAAATTTCCTCAATGATAGGGCGAACTCTTAAAGGAAAGGTAGGAACACAGGATGGACGTGTTTCAAATAAAGTGTTACACACATCATCAAGTAAGTACAGTTTATTGGGATGCTAAATATTAGGATACTAAAATATTGCAATAGGGACAATTGCTCACGCCTCAGATAAAGTGCTGGTTCGTTAGAGTCAACATACAGGCTCTGGACAGGAGAAGTTCTGAAAGCTCCTGAACAAATCCGCAGAGCTTGATGGTGAACAGGATCGAGTTTTAACAAAACTGATGACCGAGCAGATCCGTAAACAACTGAGCCATTGTCCAGTCTAGAGCGAACAAGGGCTCTGTAAATGCGAAGCATGGAGCAACGCTCTGCACCCCAGGAGGTGTTCGCCAACACTTTTAAAATATTTAGTGTTCTTAGACACTTCTTTCTCAGGTTTAAAACATGAGAAAGGAAAGTCAATTTTCGGTCGAACGTCACTCCTAAAAATTTTACTTTGGGCGCAACTGGAATAATTGAACCATTGAGATATAACTCAGGTTCAGGATGGAGACCTCGCTTCCTACAAAAGTGCACACACACAGTTTTTTGTTTGGAAAAAGTAAATTCCTGTTTGTTTGACCATTCTTGGATCTTATTCAGAGCTATCTGCAACTGCCTCTCTACGTATCTCATGTCTGCCCCTCGACAGCTAATCTGCAGATCATCAACATATAGAGATCCCAAGGTGGTGGAAAGAAGTTCTTTTAGTACTGAGTTTATTTTTAAACTAAACAGGGTTACACTAAGCACACAGCCTTGAGGCACACCCTCTTCCTCTTGAAAAACATTCGAAAAAACTGAGCCAATTCTTACTTGAAAAGTTCTAGCGTTCAGGAAATTCTGAATGAAAATTGGTAGGTTGCCGCGCAAGCCACTCTCGTGAAGATCGCGAAGTATACCGTATCTCCATGCCTTATCATAAGCTTTCTCTACATCGAAGAAAATTGAGACAAGGTGATTTTTTCTTACAAAAGCTTTTCGAATGGATGTCTCTAAGAGGAGCATGTTATCTACGGTTGTTCTCCCTTTTCGAAAACCGCTTTCATAAGGTGATATAATATTATTTTTTCCAAGAAGTAGACTAGGCGGCTGTTTACCATCTTTTCAAACAGTTTGCAAACACAACTGGTAAGGACAACTGGCCGATAGTTCGAGGGATTCCTCGGGTCTTTCCCTGGCTTCGCAATAGGAATGACAACGGCTCTCCTCCATGCACTGGGAAATGTACGCTCCTTCCACACTCTATTGTAAAGTGTGAGAAGGCCACTAGGACAGATGCTTTAGCATTTCATAATACACGCCATCTAGACCAGGACAAGACCTATGTGTCTGCAACAAAGCTATCCTTAATTCAACCATAGTAAAGTCTCTATTGTAGGGCTCAGATTTGGAAGAGTTGAATGCGATGGGATTTATTTCAGAGTGTTGCTTGATAGAGAGAAATGCAGGTGAATAGTTTCTGCTTGAAGAAACGGCAGCAAATGTCTCACCAATAGTATTTGCAATTTCTTCTATGGAGCTAATCACTCGGCCATCTTTTTCCAGAAAGGAAAGTGAGTGGTCTTTATACATTCCGCATGCTTTTCGAACTCTTTCCCAAACCCGCTTACTAGGCGTAGAGGATGTTATTGAGGACACATGAAATCCAGGAATCCCTCTGGCTCTGCCTTCTTACTTTTCGTGCATTTGCTTTGGCTTTTTAAAGGCTATGAGGTTTCGCAGAGTAGGATATCTACGAAAAATACCCCATGCTTTTTTCTGTTTTTTTCAGTGCTTCATGACAGTCACGATTCCACCACGGTTTCGAATATTTTATTATTTTTCCTGATGTTCTAGGAAAGGAGAGCATAGCTGCTTGAGCAATAGCAGTTGTAACTGCTTCCACTGCATCATCGATAAGCACATCTTCTACCATTTTCTGTGTGACATCTGCAGAGGAAGAGAAGAGTTCCCAGTCTGCCCTATCCAGTATAAACCGAGGGAGTCTCGACGTGGGGTTCGCTCCTCTTCGTGGAAGATATAAAAGAATGGGATAATGATCGCTGTTAAACAGATCACTTCCGACACTGAAATCGCAAAATGGCAAGAGAGATGGTGAACAGATGGCTAGATCAAGAGCGTGGAATGTCCTTGTAGGTTCATGGAAGTAAGTGTCCTGCCCATTATTCAGGAGACAAAGGCAATGGTCTTCAATTACCTGCTCAATTTGTCTTCCTCGTGAGTTGGTGTCTTTGCTTCCCCACAACGGACTATGGCCATTAAAATCACCCATTATGATAAAAGGCTCAGGCAGCTGAGCCACAAGGTCATTTAAATCCCGCTGATCAATGTGTTCGTTAGGAGGCAAATAAAGAGAAACGACTGAAACTACAATATGAAAATTTACTTGTACAGCGACAACTTGGAGAGATGTCGTCAAAGGAAAGGAACTTGAGGGATAGTCCAGTGAGGTAAGGAGACATACAACTCCACTGGCACGTTCACCTGCAAGGTTATCCTTCCTGACGAGAGAAAACCTCCGAAGTTTTGCATGTTGATCTGGTTTCAGATTTGTCTCTTGTATTGCCAAGCACACAGGATGATACGCATTGATCATAGCTTTGATGTCAATAAATTTCGGTGGAAACCGCGACAGTTCCATGAGACGAGGGTGGCCATTATGTTTGATGTTTGTTCTTTCTGTGTTCCTTTTTAGTTTTGCGCGGAAGCAGATGTTCGGGAACTTCTAGACCGTCTTCCACGTCCATACTATCTGAATCTGCGGATTCAGAAATCGTTTCATTTACAGAACTATTGCTGGGACTTCTATTTTTGTTAAGTGGTTTTGGAGGGATATGTTTTGGTGTGCTTTGAATAACTATTTCTTTATTTTGTACATGTGTTGCATTTTCCTTTTTTCTTGTTTGCAGATTGCTGGGTTTTATTTGGTTGAGTCTGTGTACTTATGTAAGTTTAGGTGGCTATAGTGCGTGTTGATTTAACGGCGCTGGCGTATGATTTGTTTGATTGAGGCTGTGTGCTTTGAACTTGTCTTCTGGCTTCGGCATAGGAAAAGTTTCTAGAAACTTTTATGGTCTGAACATCCTTTTCTATTTTCCATTTTGGACAGGAACGGGAAAATGCTGGATGGTTGCCCTTGCAATTAACACACAGTGCCGCAGCAGTGCAATTTTCGCTGTCGTGGCCAACCAACGAACACCGAGCGCACGTCAGGGTCCCACGACAGGAGATCTTCGAATGGCCAAAACGCTGGCACTGGAAACATCGCATAGGGTTTGGAATGTATGGACGTACAGGACAATTGAGGTATCCAGCCTTAATATTCTTAGGCAGATCAGGCGATTTGAAGGTCAGGATCACGTGTTTGGTGTCAATCAACTGACCTTCCTTACGCATCTTGATCCGCCTATTGCCACAGACATTTTGGTCAGCTAACTCGGAAACGAACTCTTCTGAAACAGAGAGAAGGTCGATTTCCGAGATAACACCTCTACAAAAATTCAGAGTTTTATGCGCTGACACAGTTATAGCTACATTTCCAAGTTTGGTTTGTGACAAAAGGGAAGCAGATTGTGTTGGCGAAACAGTATCTATAAGCAGGTCTCCAGAACGGAGACGCTTAGTATTCTTTGGCTGACCTATGCATGAGTTAATGTATTTGCTTACTAGAAAAGGAGACATCTTTTGCAGTTCACCAGAAGGACAAGAGACAACTAGGAAGCGCGGATTTTCAGTAGTTTCCTTTGCATTTACATCAGTACGGATTTTCTTACTAATAGGTTTCTCAATTATTTCTATATCTTGTTTAATTTCGTTTGGGTCAGGTTTTTTTAGTATGAAAATTGAAGCCATGTTTAAAAGAGAAAAAATTCGGGTCCGACGGCCCCGCCCACCACGGAGCCCTACAAGGGAACACAGATTCCTGTGTTAGGGCTAGCCGGACCTATACGCAAACTGAAGCCCCACAGTCGGCTTTCCCGAAAGCAGGTACTCCCGAGAGCTTGACCCCAAGCCACTGACACAAGGACTAGTGACCAGCCGATTGACGCCCGTGAGGACGACTAAGGTGCCTCCCGTTTAGCTGAATCAGAGGCCAAAGCAGTGTGTTGGGGACAGTACCTCGCCCCTCAACTACCAGGACCCTCCTTTCCAGCGACACGGGTCTCCACGCACGGCAAACACGTGGGTAGTTTTCTCGCCACTCGAAAACTAGAAACAAGGTATGTTCTAACCTCTCGTGACGAGCCCCAAACTCCGTAGAGAGAAACCACGAGGGAGAAGAGAAGGGAAAAAGTTCCAGCAAAGAGGAGAGAAGACGGAAGAGAAGATAGATCACTGGGGCTCCAGGATTATGACACCCGTCTCACCAAGAAGATGATCCCCTGAAGGGCTAGGGTACCTCGGGATTGCCACACCCATACTCACAAAAGTGAGCCCCTGAGGGTCATCTCGAAATACTAACGTGCGTTGCGTTATGGGAAATTTGAATATTTCTGCGTCATTGAAGAATGTTTATGATCTTTCTTAATCGTCTGTCGTCTCCATTAATGTAAACAAAAAACCCGAAAGCGGAAGTGGCTTGAAAATTAATTACCTTTCACATCTGGTGAATGCTATTTCTGTGAACGAGATTGATTTATCGCATATTTCGAGTGCGGAACATAAAGAAAGACTGTGTAATTTAATTAATTCGTACCAGAGCTTTCCGGCAACGGCGTCGAATTATCCAAAAGCAATCGCCCAGCTTCGAGAGAGGTTTGGAAGAGTGAGTGAGTGAGATATTATGGCGCAAAACCAAGGATGATTAAAACGCGCCAAACACGTGATGGGGTGATTACAATTGATGAAGTTAAAATACAATAAATAAAAACAAGTAGACAAATATACCAAATCCAGAGGATGAAGTCATATAAACACAAGTTAAAAGCACACATTTAAAATTCAAGACACAGTCTTCAAAACAAATTACATTACGTAGTAAGAGCCAGTCTCTTTTAAATAATAAAATAAATTACAATTGAACTCTCTTCCGAATAAACGGTCGAGAGATAAGTCACAGCTATTAACATACTTCTGGCGAAGATTACTAAAACATGAACACTCAATTAAAATATGACAAACAGATAAACAAACATTACAATTAAAACATACAGGCTCATTTTCAGCTTTTAAAAGGTAGTTCTGTGTCAATCTAGTGTGACCAATTCTGAGGCGAGTCAAAAGAACTTCCTCCTTACGATTTCCAGGAAAATCCCAATGCTCAATTCTAGGCTTGACGTTTCTCAACTTGTTGTGATGCTGAACATCCCAAATTTGCTGCCATTTTTTCCGGACCCTTCCCTTGATGACACTGCAGATATCTCTAAAAGGTATAAGGCGGCTGGACAGTTAAACAGCATATTTTGCTGCGATATCTGCAAGCTCATTTCCCTTTATTCCAGCATGTCCAGGAACCCAGCAGTACAGGACTTCATAACCTCGAATCGTTAAATTTATATGAATTTTGAGAACATCCACTACCACAGGATTCTGAGTGTTGGGAAAAGCTTCCAAGGATTTAAGAGCACTATACGAGTCTGTATAAACTATGAACTTTTTGTTGATGAGCTTTGAGATGTACAAAAGACCATAATATATTGCAGTTAGTTCAGATGTTAGGACTAAGAAAGCATGGTGCAGGCATCTGCCCTCTATGTAATTTTCAAATACAAAACCCTCCCAACATGATCATTTGACTTTGATCCATCTGTATATATCGGATAATAACTGCTATATTTGTGCCTGTGCTCAGCGAAGAGTTGTCTGTAAACGATCTCGTTAGTGCTTGCCTTCCGTGATGTTTGAAAACATCAAGAAGCTGAATCCGTGAATTTTCCCAAGGTGGAATTTCAAAATTCTGTACTGCTTGGGGGTGCATATCAGAGAGGGAAAGTTCCTCAATGACAAGGCGAACTCTTAAAGCAAAGGTAGGAACGCAGGATGGACGCGTTTCAAATAAAGTGTTACACACATTATCGAGTAAGTACAGCTTTTTGGGATGTTCAGGTTGGGATAGAATACTAAAATATTGCAAGAGGGACAATTGCTCACGCCTCAGATAAAGTGACGGTTCGTTACAGTCAACGTACAGGCTCTGAACGGGACAGGTCCTGAAAGCTCCTGAACAAATCCGCAGAGCTTGATGGTGAACAGGATCCAGTTTTAACAAAACAGATGACCCAGCGGATCCATAAACAACTGAGCCATAGTCCAGTTTAGAGCGCACAAGCGCTCTGTAAATGCTAAGCATGGAGCAGCGCTCTGCACCCCAGGAGGTATTCGCCAACACTTTTAAAATATTTAGTGTTTTTAGACATTTCTTTCTCAGGTTTAAAAGATGAGAAAGGAAGGTCAATTTTCGGTCCAACGTCACTCCTCAAAATTTTACCTGGGGCGTAACTGGAATAATTGTAGCATTCAGATATAACTCAGGCTCAGGATGGAGACCTCGCTTCCTACAGAAGTGAACACACACAGTTTTCTGTTTGGAAAAAGTAAATCCCTGTTTGTTTGACCATTCTTGGATCTTATTCACAGCTATCTGCAATTGCCTCTGTACGTATCTCATGTCTGCTCCTCGACATCTAATCTGCAGATCATCAACATATAGAGATCCCAAGATGGTGGAATGAAGTTCTTTTAGTACAGAGTTTATTTTTAAACTAAACAGTGTTACACTAAGCACACAGCCTTGAGGCACACCCTCTTCCTGTTCAAAAACATCCGAAAAAACAGAGAAAATTCTTACTTGAAAAGTTCTAGTGGTCAAGACATTCTGAATGAAAATTGGTAGGTTGCCGCGCAAGCCACTCTCATGAAGATCGCGAAGTATACCGTATCTCCATGCCTTATCATGGACTTTCTCAATGTCGAAGAATACCGAGACAAGGTGGCTTCTTCTTACAAATGCTTTTCGAATGGAAGTGTCTAAGAGGAGCATGTTATCTACGGTTGTTCTCCCCTTTCGAAAACCGCTTTGATAAGTCGATATAATATTATCCTTTTCCAAGAAGTAGACTAGGCGGCTGTTTACTATCTTTTAAACAGTATGCATACAGAAATGGTAAGGGCAATTGGCCGATAGTTGGAGGGATTTGTTGGGTCTTTCCCTGGCTTAGGAATAAAAATTACAATAGCTCTCCTCCATGCACTGGGGAAAATATGCTCCTTCCACACTCTATTATAAAGAGTGAGAAGGGCATTCAGTGACTTATAGGACAGAGGTTTTAGCATTTCGTAATTTATGCCATCAAAACCCGGAGGAGACCTATGCGTCTGCAATAAAGCTCTCTTTAATTCCAGCATAGTAAATGCTCTATTGTAAGGCTCAAATTTGGAAGAGTTGAATGCGATGGGATTTATTTCACAATGCTGCTTGATAGAGAGAAATGCAAGTGAATAGTTTCTGCTGGAAGAAACGGCAGCAAATGTCTCACCAATAGCATTCGCAGTTTCATCTATGGAGCTAATTATTCCGCCATCTTTTTCTAGAAAGGAAAGTGACTGGTCTTTATATATTCCGCATGCTTTTTGAACTCTTTCCCAAACCCGCTTACTAGGCGTAGAGGATGTTATTGATGACACATATGAAATCCAGGAATGCCTCTGGCTCTGCCTTCTTACTTTTCGTGCATTCGCTTTGGCTCTTTTAAAGGCTATGAGGTCTCGCAGTGTAGGATATCTACGAAAAATACCCCATGCTTTTTTCTGTTTTTTCAGTGTTTCATGACAGTCGCGATTCCACCACGGTTTCGAATATTTTAGTATTTTTCCTGATGTTCTAGGAATCGAAAGCATAGCTGCCTGAATATTAGTATTAGTAGCAGCTTCAACAGCTTCATCGATATGCACATCTTCTACCATTTCCTCTGTCAGCTCTGCAACGGAAGAGAAGAGTTCCCAGTCTGCCCTGTTCAGAATAAAGCGAGGGACTCTCGACACGGGGTTTGCTCCTCTTCGTGCAAGAGATACAAAATAGGATAATGATCGCTGTTGTACAGGTCATTTCCGACACTAAAAGTGCAAAATGGCAACAGAGATGGTGAACTGATGGCAAGGCCGAGAGCGTGGAATGTTCCTTGAAGGCTCATGGAAGTACAAATCCTGCCCATTATTTAGGAGACAAAGGCTATGATCTTCCATCATCTGCTCAATTTGTCTTCCTCGGCAATTTGTATCTTTACTACCACAGAGTTGACTATGGCCCTTAAAATCTCCTATTATGATAAAAGGCTCAGGCAGCTGCTCTATTAGATTATTTAAATCTTGCTGATACATGTGCTCATTTGGAGGCAAATACAAAGAAACAAATGAAACAAGAATATGAAAATTTATTTGAGTAGCGACAACTTGGAGGGATGTCGTCAAAGAAAGTACATTTGAGGGATAATCCAGTGAGGAGAGGAGACCTACACCTCCACTGGCACGCTCACCTGCAAGGTTATCCTTCCTGACGAAAGAACACCTCCGAAGTTTTGCATGCTGTTCTGGTTTCAGATTTGTTTCCTGTATTGCTCAGCAAACAGGATAATACATATTTATTATAATTTGATGTCAAGCAAATTTCGGTGAAAACCGCGACAGTTCCATGACATGAGGGTGGCCATTATGAATGGTTTTTTTTTTCTGTGCTGTTCTTTTGTTTTTCGTGAAAGTAGATGCCTGGGAACTTCTAAACCCTCTTCTACTTCTACGACAAGACGTCTTAGAATGGCAGAAACGCTGGCATTGGAAACATCGCATAGGGTTTGGAATATAAGGTCTTACAGGCATATTTAGATATCCGGCCTTAATATTCTTAGGTAGATCAAGTGTGTTGAAGGTAAGGATCATGTGTTTCGCGTCTATCAGATTACCTTCTTTACGCATCTTGATGCGCCTTACACCGCAGACATTTTGGTCGGATAGCTCAGAAGCGATCTCTTCTTCAGAAACATACAGAAGGTCGAATTCTGAGATAACATCACGACAATAGTTGAGTGACTTATGTGCTGTTTGTGACATTCGCTTGCCCAAGTTTAGTTATCTGAAGTAAAGAAGCAGACTGGGTGGCTGAGGTTGTATCAATAAGCAAGTCTCCGGAGCGGAGACGCTTTATATTTCTCGGCTCACCAATACAAGACTGGATGTATTTGTTTATTACGAAAGGGGACATCTGACGCATTTCGCCAGAAGGACTAGAGATGACTAGGAAACGGGGACTATTGTTATGATTTTTTTCATTTGTATCTGTACGTCATTTTTTTGCAGTAGACTTTTCAGAACTAGGTTGAGTGACTGGTTTAGCAGTAGACGTTTCAGAACTAGGTTGAGTGACTGGTTTAGTAGTAGATGTTTCAGAACTAGTTTCAGTGACTGGTCTAGCAGTAGACGTTTTGAGAACTAGTTTGAGTGACTGGAGTGACCACGAAATCTTTAATTAAGTAGAAATGAGGAGAAGCCATAGTGAAAGAATAAAGATTCGGGTCCAACGGCCCCGCCCACCACGGAGACCAATAAGGGAACACAGATTCCTGTGTTAGGGCTAGCCGGACCTATACGCAAACTGAAGCCCCACAGTCGGCTTTCCCGAAAGCAGGTACTCCCGAGAGCTTGACCCCAAGCCACTGACACAAGGACAAGTGACCAGCCGATTGACACCCGTGAGGACGACTAAGGTGCCACCCGTTTAGCTGAAGCAGAGTCCAAAGCAGTGTGTTGGGGACAGTACCTCTCTCCTCAACTAACAGGACCCTCCTTTCCAGCGATACGGGTCTCCACGCACGGCAAACTCGTGGGAAGTTTTCTCGCCATTCGAAAACTAGAGACAAGGTCTGTTCCAGTCTTTTGTGACGAGGCCCAAACTCCGAAGAGAGAAACCACAAGGGAGAAGGGAAGGGAAAAAGTTCCAGCTAAGAGGAGAGGAGACGGAAAAGAGGATAGATCACTGAGGCTCTAGGATCGTGACACCCGTCTCACCAAGATGATGATCCCTTGAAGGGCTAGGGTACCTCGGGATTGCCACACCTGTACTCACAAAAGTGAGCCCCCTGAGGGAGAGAAGTTTGGAAGAGAAGACTTACTTGTACAGATATAGGTCAAAGATCTTCTAAGCATGGTTATGCGTAACGCAAGCAGTGAACGTGTGAAGACGGATCTTCCCAATCTCTACTATGATTTAGAAACCAAATTAGAGCTTTTGAAAGTCTTGGAAGAACGCAAGAGAAGTATGGTGATTTCTTAACGCCTTTAGGTGAATACTAAAATGGTGAGCATTTAAAGGAGTAGTTATTAAAACTCAGCAAATGCTATGTAAGAAGCGATGAAACACATTTAAATTACACTATAATAAAAGCTAAATTAAATTAAATAATAGAAACCTGTTTCTTTCAGGTATAGAAATAAATTATTATTGGCCTCTTTCCCGATTAAACGATCAAGAGCAAGTCACACTCGTTAAAATGCTCTAGTCTTAGTCTGTTAAAATTCGGACACTCTATTAAAAAATGACGAACAGATAAAATGCTATCACAGTAGGGACAAATTGGCTTACTCTCTGCTTTGAGGAGATAATTGTGCGTGATTCTGGAGTGGCCGATTCGAATACGAGTCAAGAGTACATCTTCCCATCGGTTTCGAGTACTTTCCCAAAGTTGCAATCTAGGTTTCACACTTCTTAGCTTATTATTTATTTGTGCATCACAAAGTTCTTGCCATTTATCTAAAATTTTCTGCTTGATGGTTTGGCTGATATCTCTGAGAGGAATGAGTTGACTAGATTCCTCGACAGCAGCTTTGGCTGTGATATCTGCCAACTCATTACCTTTTATTCCTACGTGTCCAGGAATCCAGCAGTAAAGAATTTCGACTCCACGATTACTTAGGATTTTATTCAACTTTAAAATTTCAACTATAAGCCGATTCTGTGTGTCAGAGAATGTTTCTAAACCCTTCAGAGCACTGAATGAGTCAGAGTAGATAATAAACCTTCTCCGGTAACGTCTAGATATAGATAAAAGGGCATGATAAACTACAGTCAGTTCAGATGTCAGGACTGAGCAATTAAGATTAAGTCGTTTTCCCACCATATGATTTTCAATTACGAATGACATTCCAACATGACCGATTGCTTTCGACCCATCTGCATATACAGGAATATAATTAATGTAAATTTGTCTATGTTCTGAGAAAAGTTGTTGATATATGATCTCATTACTACTTTTTTTAACCAGATGGACGAAAATATCAAGAAAGCGAATTTGTACATTTTCCCAAGGTGGTATTTCAAAATGCTTAACTGGCTGGATGATTAAGTCGGACATGGAATATTTCTCAATTAATGAACGAACTCGTAAAGAGAAGGTAGGAATACAGGAGGGTCGTGCTTCAAATAAGAGGTCACTGTCATCAAACAGAATTTTACAAGGATGCTTCAGTTGTGATAAGATAGTGAAATAATAATGAAGGGACAATTGCTCGCGTCTTAGCTGGAGTGGTGGTTCATAACAGTCAACATAAAGGCTTTGAACTGGAGATTACTGTCTGCCCGAAGAAGTATTAATTGCTTGGGAGAAATTGAAATTTAAAAGAAGCACCTCAGCCTGATGACCGATGCCTTGAAAATTTGATGAATTTTCTGAAACAAGAAGTGAAAGGAGAATAAATGGCTGTGTTAGCCCGCTCTGGGTTTGGTTCTAATCATATTTCTAAGAAAAAGGATACACTAAATAAAAATCTAGAATCCGCCACCGCAGCTGCGTTAGTAAGTACATCAAATTCTGAGAGCCCAGGTAAGCGCAATTTTAACTGTCTCTTTTGTGAAAAACGGCACCCGACTAAAGAATGTTTTTCTACCAGAAATATGACATTAGAAGCTAAGAAAAATATATTAATTAAAAAAGGTGCCTGTTCTGGATGTTTCAGATTGGGACACACCTGTAAAACATGTCGAGTAAAAAATTCTTACATTAGTACTGTAATAAAATCACCATTCTTTAATATGTCCCAATCGCCAAGAAAAAAGCGCAAATGAAAAGTCTAGGAGTGACGTAACTGAAACCAGTACATTAACTAATAACTGTAAAATAGAAAATGTTCATTTAATGACTCTAATAGTTAAAATTAAATTTAAGAATGTTGAGCTTAAAGTACGCACATTACTGGATACAGGTTCTCAGCATTCTTATGTCAGTAAAAAATTAGTAGAGAATTTAAATTTAAAATCATTAAGGCAAATTAAATTGTAGCATTCGTTATTCGGGGGGGGGGCCCACCAGCGGCCGAGCAGTAAAGTCGCTGAACACTGGTAGTTCGGTCCGAGGTTCGAATCCCGCGAACGGGCTGGCTGCATGGGCGTTTTCGTGGTTTTCCCCATGTGTAACGTGTATACGAGCCAGTTTGCCTTAGAAAGACCTCCACGAAGGCATCCCTTCCCTTAGGCAGATAGCCTTCACGTGCTTTGCCATAATTAAATACTACACTACACTACTACGTTATTCGGGGGAAGAGAAACGCGAACGCAGATTCACGATCTTTATAATTTGTTGATTTCGGCATTAAATGAAACTTTCTCCTTTCAAATCGAAGCACTATCAGAGATTGTGGTACAGTGCCAGAAACGAATGATAGTGAAATTCCTAATGAACTGAAAGATAGAGGCGTCAGTTTGTCTGATTTGGGTTCTTCTGATCGTGAGATTGGTCTGCTTTTGGGAGCGGATATTGTCGGCGCTTTATTTAGTAATAAATCTGTTCGGTTGGCGTCAGGGTTATTTTTGATTGACACTTGTTTGGGACAGGTGTTAACTGGGAAGCATGAGTCATTTGGAGATAGCAATGATGATACTGTTTTGAATGCAATTTCGTTGTATGTTAGTAATTATTCGATAAAAGATTTATGGTCTTTAGAATCCATAGGTATTTCAGATCACATTGAAAATAATAGAAAGAATTTAGAACATTCTAGAGTTTTGGAAGAGTATAAAAATAATGTGAAAATTCTTTCGGACGGTAGATATGAACTTTGTTTACCTTTTAAATTTGATCTGGCCGATTTGCCGATCAGTAAAGATTTAAGTGGACTCGGTACTCTAAGTTTGTCGAAAATCGATGAAAATAACGATTTTCTAATTTTTTGCTAAAAATGTTGTTCAATATCATTGCTACGCTGAGAAGAAGTTTTGAAGCAATCTGACAATAATAAATGGTATAAAAGTACTTTAATCATTTTGACAGCTATTTAAATGCCATGCCCATCCCAGTGTTTATTTTCTTTTAATTCTTATTTTATATATTTATTTTTTAATTATAAGCGCAGAAGAAGAGGTACGCGATTAATTGTGACTGTAACTATCGGCAAACTTAGTTTACATGTGGCGTGCAGTTTGAATAAATATTTCCTTTCATTTTTCGTTACTGAAATTGCAATCTGTTTTGACTTGTGGATTTTTTTTCTCTTACTCAGCTCAGAATATATATTTGTTTATATTAATCATCTAAATTTTGATATGCCTCGACAGAAACGTAAGAATTTACGAGCGATGGAAATGAGTAGAAAACGATGGCGTAAAAACAGTGATGAAGTTGCTGACTGCAGCGGTTCGGAAAATTATATTGGAGGCAATATTAGGCTCCAGAAATTATCTGTTGTAGAAAAGAATGAAGCATCTTATGCCGAACATTTTGTTATTGTGGATTTTCGGCAAATTAATAAGCTATTCAGTTTTGTAAAGTGTACTGATTGTGAAAAACAGACACTAAAGCTTGAACTTGGATGTAAATTAAGATTTTCTTATGATTTGAATTTGATTTGCGTATCATGTGAGGAAAAAATAAAATCTACCGTAAACTCTTGCAGGAAAACAGCTAACGCTGGGTATGACGTAAATGTGCGTGTAACGCAAGCCTTCTCTCACATAGGAAAAGGCTATTCAGCCATCGAAAAAGTTTGTATGGTGATGAATATCCTACCCTTTTCATCGAGGACATACACCAAATATGTAAGACGTTTAAATTATGCATATTCCATCGCATCACAAAATATATTTGCGGAAGTTCGTTAAGGAGGTGAAAACTGCACATTTAAACATCTCGCCAAACTCTACAGAAATCGTCGATATAGGTTTGATGGAACGTGGCTAACGCGTGGACATTCGTCACTCATAAGAGTAGGATGTGTAATTGATATCCTCACAGGTTACGTGATCGATTTTGAAGTAATGAGCAAAATGTGCTGTCAGTGTTCATTAGCAAAGAAGGAATTCGAGGAATCCAGTGCAGAATTTAAAATATGGTATGATGGCTATAAAAGTGAGTGTGATTTAAATCACACGGGATCATCTGGTTCAATGGAAATGGAGGCTGCGTTGGTTCTCTTGAAACGATCCGTATCGTTAGGATTTCGATACGTAACTCTACTATCTGATAGTGACTGTAAAACTTTTAATTACTTATGTGATAAAAAGGTTTATGGTTCTGATGTTGAAATAAGAAAGGAAGAATGCATAAACCATATCAGTAAAAGATTACGAACAGGATTGAGAACTGTTGTAAAAGACTGGCGTGCGCAAGGCGTTACTTTAGGAAGGAAATCTCATGGTAGCTTGAAAGAAGCAACGATTAAAAAGCTGACTAGGTATTACCAAAACGCTATTCTGCGACATAAGGGGGATGTGAATGCTATGAAAACAGCAATATATGCGACGCTCTATCATAGCATTTCCACAGATAAGAAACCTGAACACTCGAAATGTCCCACAGGGGCAAATTCTTGGTGCTTTTACCAGTCAGCAATAGCTAAAGGTGAAATTCCAGACAAGCATAAGTTGACAACTGGAACACCAATAAATGAGACATATCTTCCAAAAATTCTTCCAATTTATCAGAGGCTTCCTTCAAATGAACTACTAGAAAGATGTGTAGGTTGCAGAACGCAAAATGCTAACGAAAGTTTAGATAGTATGATTTGGGCCATATGTCCAAAAGAAATATTTGTGCATAAATTACGTGTGAAACGTTCTGTAACAGAAGCAGTTTGTAAATTTAACAAAGGAACAGTACGCACTATGAAAGAAGTGCAAAAAGTTTTAGGAGTGTCTATGGGATATGGAACAAAAAAATTTGCGACTATTTTAGATAGTCGCAAATTTGGTTGATCTTTACAATATGGTAACTGGTAGTTTGGCGACATTTTGGAGGCGATAAAGGTTACTACTTGGGACTTTGGTAATAATGTGAGCAGTACTCAGTTCCGATTACGCATTATTTTGTGTGAGGGAAATGAGAGATCATGGGATATGTCATGTGATATTAATGGACGAATTACGGTTCTTTAATCGGAAAAGGGGGGAATTTGGAAAAATATCTGTGGCTGTATATTATTTTGTATTAAGCTTCATTGTGTGTTGTGTGAAGTAGGGTTGAATAATTTTGGGATTGTATGACGCTGTCTAAAGCGAATTCTAAATTTTTAATACGTTTGTGTGATAATTCAAAAGAATTGGTTGAATGGTGCATGAGTGTAGGTTTAATTGCGGATAAGTATGAATGTCCAAAATGTGGGAATGAAATGAGATTGTGTGAAAGGAAGGATATTACTGATAAGTTTGAATGGCGGTGCAAGAAATCTGGTGAAAATGGACATTTTGTGAAACGGAGTGTAAGGAAGGGTACGTGGTTTGCTGAAAGTCGTTTGAGTATGCGTGAGATTTTATTGATTTCTTATCATTGGGGGAATAGATTGCCAGTTGACTACTGGATTTCGGATTTAGAAATTAGCAGTAGGACTGCAGCTGATTGGAATTCTTTTTGTAGGGAAGTGTGCGTGGAATTTTGCGAAAATGATATGGGTATGCTTGGTGGTATGAATGTTATTGTGGAAATTGATGAGAGTAAGTTTGGGAAGCGGAAGTATCAGAGAGGTAGGAGAGTGGAAGGAAAATGGGTGTTTGATGGGATTGAAAGGGGTAGTAATAAATGTTTTTTTAAGGTTGTGCGAGATAGAAGTAAAGATTGTTTATTGAGTTTTATAAAAGAATATATTCTACCGGGTACTATAATTATTTCAGATTGCTGGAAATCATATGAATGTTTGGAAGATGAAGGTTTTAAGCTTCTTGCTGTGAACCACAAATATTATTTTAAAGATCCGGAAACAGGTGCACATACCAATACAATAGAGGGCACGTGGAGTGGTATAAAAAGCGCCATTCCGAGGCATTCTGATAAGGAGAATTTTGCTTTTTATTTAGCGGAGGAAGTGTGGAGGAAAAATTCGGAAAAAAAATCGTTCAATAATTTTATTGAATCCATAATAAAAGTGTATCCACCATGTAAGCAAGATTCTGAAGAAGATTAGGTTAGTTAGACTTTGGTAATAATGTACTCAGTTCCGATTACGCATTATTTTGTGTGAGGGAAATGAGAGATCATGGGGTATGTCATGTGATATTAATGGACGAATTACGGTTCTTTAATCGGAAAAGGGGGGAAATCGGGAAAAAATCTGGAACTTTTGTATTTGGCTTTATTCTGTGTTGTGTGAAACAGTGTTTGTTAATTTTTGGATCCCATGGCCGTAACTAAAGTGAATTCGAAATGGGTATTTAGTGGTATTGAAAAGGGTAGTAATAAATGTTTCTTTAAGGTTGTGCGAGATAGAAATAAAGATGTTTTATTATGTTATTTATTTTACCTGGTACCTTGCTGTGAAATATAAGTATGATTTTAAAGATCCTGAAACAGAAAGAAGAAAAGTTTATCGGACACGTAATCAAGATTCTGAAGAAGATTAGGTAAGTTAGTATTTTTAATTATTTGAGGATATTATTTTTATGCATTGTTCTAAATGTAAGGTGGAAGTAAAGGAATTTGGTATTATTGGGAAAATTGTTATGAGCAATGATTTAGTTTAAAGTAATTAGGATTGTAAGGTAATTTTTATTAATTTAATGTATGTGCTCATTTATATTTTAAGTAGTGTTTTTGAATTTAATTATATTTTAATTAAATGATAGTTATTTTGTGAATTTTATGTTTGTAGGAATTTGGTATACGTTTTAGTTGAAGTAAACGTGCATGGAAAAAATTTAAATATCTGACACTAAGTATTTGTAATGGTTGCGGTATGAATTCGTTGGTGACGTTTCTAATATAATAGATGATTTAGAGGTAAAAGTTTTGGATATTTTATTTATTTTATATGTGGAAATGTTCATATTTGGAAAGGGTAAATACTTTTTCGCGATCAGGTAATTTCATATATGTTCTTTTTACCGGGTTTAAAGATTGAGAAAATTGTCATCTATTTTCGTGAAATTTTTCTAATTTATGAGAAAAAAGCAGTGTACATGGATATAGTGAAGAGTGTGCGCAATGCCATTTTTGTGCAATTCTGGGATGTTTTTTTAAGTAAAAATAAGTCGACGTGTACATGGTTTAGTGATATTTTAATTAAATTATAGTTATTTTGTGAATTTTATGTTTGTAGGAATTTGGTATACGTTTAAGTTGAAGTAAATGTGCATGGAAATAATTTAAATATTTGATATTAAGTATTTGTAATGGTTGCGGTATGAATTCGTTGGTGACGTGTATAATGTAATAGATGATTTGGAGGTAAAAGTTTTTGGATATTTTATTTATTTTATATGTGGAAATATTCATATTTGGAAAGGGTAAATACTTTTTCGCGATCAGGTAATTTCATATATGTTCTTTCTACCGGGTTTAAAGATTGAGAAAATTGTCATGTATTTTCGTGAAATTTTTCTAATTTATGAGAAAAAAGCAGTGTACATGGATATAGTGAAGAGTGTGCGCAATGCCATTTTTGTGCAATTCTGGGATGTTTTTTTTAAGTAAAAATAAGTCGGCGTGTACATGGTTTATGTGTATGTGTTATTTTGAAAAACGCGTAAGGAGTATGGTGTTGTGCACTTTTTCCCAATTTTGCAGTGAATATTTGTCATGATTAAGCAGTTTTGTTTGATAAAATTTCTAGCATAAGTGTAATTCGGCTAGTAGATTGTTGGAAGAAGTGTTCAGTAGATAAAAAGAAAAGAAACATGTCTTTACTTCGTGAAGACAAAATGGCGGCGGGGAAAAAAAATAGAAGGTTGCTGTAGGAGAGTTGGTCGCCAAATTTTCGCCAAAAAATCGCCAAGTTACCATAATGTAAAGATCAAACGCAAATTTTCCTTTAGAAAGAGACGAAAGAATGACAGTAGCCAGCTTGCTCGTAAATTAGTTAAAATGGCAATACGTAGACGAGACAAAGTGGCTAAAAAAAGGGAAGGAATCACATACGGTGCTGGACAGTTTTGAACAAAATAATTCTGTAAATGCTTATTCTGTGCTTACTAAAATTTAAAATAATTTAAATGCTTTATTAAAATTGCTCCGATTCATATATTAAAATTGCTCCGATTCATATATTAAAATTGCTTTGAGTATGTGATAATGAATGAAAACTGATAAAGGAAAGTAGTATTTACATTTTATGATTTTTCATGTGGTATTTCTGGTCAGGTAAGGTTTTAAATAAAAGCTTATAATTATTGTTTATATTACACAATGGAATTGCAATAAGTTTAATTTTAGAAATATATGTACTGACATTAAGTATAAAAAATATTAAAAAAATTCGAATGGTTTTTATAACCATTTTAAGACTTTACATTCTTTAAACTGCTTTTTCTCAGTTTCCACTTTTTCAATAAATCCTTTTACTTAAATTCCTAAAACTTTGATAAATATGCACCAAACTAAATGATATTTTTACTGAATGGTTATTATGAATAATGTAACAGAATCAAGGATGGATTTTGCAATATTTTGAAAAAAAATACTACGATTAAAAATGTAATGGAAATCATGTTTTGTTTTTTTCAGTTTTTTACGTATGTAAATTGAATTTATTTTTTTTTTCTTGAAAACTAATTCATTAATTGCGAAATCAATCCTTGAAGTTTTAAAGAACATTCTAATAAATGTTTTAAAAATTTTGGGAGCAGAAACATTGAAAACTAAAGAAGAAAGATATTTATATTTTTTAATTTTTTAAAAAATAATTGAAATTTAAAAAAAAAATTACCACCAATTTTTTTTTTCTTTTTTAAAATCAATATGTTTAATAACAACATTTAAGAATATTCATAAAAATTAAATTAAAGTTTTTAATTTAAAAAAATTCATTCAAAAGGTACCGAGTCCCCTTAACTTGGAAGCGGCATAAAAGGATGTGCCAGCGAGCACAAGATAAAGCATTTTTAGAAGAATATACTACGATTTTCCTGGAATGGGAAAAATTGAATATAATTGAAAAAGTAACTGATAATATTGAGACGGAACATTTTTTACCTCATCGGCCAGTAATTAAGGACAGTACCACTACAAAAATCAGACCTGTCTTTAAAGCGTCAGCCAGAGAAAGTGGTAAATGCTCTTTGAACGACCTTTTGTATAAGGGTCCGAACTTACTAGAAATAATTCCAGACATACTTGATAGGTTTCGAGTTCATCCAATAGGATTATCTTCAGATATTGAAAAAGGATTTTTGATGCTAAGTATAGCCCCTCAACATAGAGATTTCTTGAGGTTTTTTTTATCCGTCCGAGAGTGAACAGAGTGTTTACCGACATCGCAGAGTAGTATTTGGGTTAAAGTCAAGTCCATTTTTATCAGCAGCCTCAATTACACATTTATTAGATAATGTACCATCTGAATTTGATGCTGTAGCACAAAAACTGAAACATTCTTTTTACGTAGACAATTGTGTTTCCGGCGTTGCAAATATTGAGGAGGAGGAAAATTTTATTGTAAATGCAAAATATATTTTGTCGCGGGGTTGCTTTAACTTAAGAAACTGGGATATGTAAAATGTAAATATGTTTCTAATAGTACTGGTGTCACGAAAGTATTGGGAATTTTGTAGGATTTTGATAAGGACCCTCTTAAGTGCAATTTAAACTTTGACCTTGTAAGTGAAGATCAGAATCATTTTAGCTACAGTTCAGAAAATATTTGATCCAATAGGTCTGTTGAGTCCTGCAATCTTACCTCCTAAGCTTTTATTGCAGGAAATGTGGAATTTAAATCTAAAGTGGGATACTCCCTTACCAGATAATATTCAAATGTCTTTTAAAAGATGGTTTAGAGAAATAGACGCATTAAGAGATATCGGAATCTCACGTTATGTTGAAATAAAAAAATTATTCCACTGAGATGCATGTTTCGTAGATGCGTGCGAAGAGGCATATGCCACCTGTATTTTTTTTTTTTTTTTTAGAACGAGAACCTCTCAAGGGGTAAAAATTTACTTTGTTAGAGCAAAAACCGGAGTTGCACCTTTGAAGAAAGTAACGATCCCTAGGTTAGAGTTAATGGCTTGTTGCATTGGTGCCAGGTTGGCATATTCAGTGAAGCAGGCATTAAACGCCCATGAGATTAAAACAATATTTTGGAGCGACTCTAGGGTAGCTTTATACTGGTTAAAAGAACATGGTGATTGGACAGTTTTTGTCTCGAACAGAGTAAAAGAAATAAATAATCTGTTTCCTAATAATGAATGGCGACATGTGCCAGGGAAAATTAATCCCGCTGATCTGATCTCGCGAGGGTGTTCTCCTAAGAAATTGTTAGAATGCTGCTGGTGGAAAGGCCCGGCATGGTTGTTGCAAACAACAGAAAACTGGCTTGATACCGAGATATTGACGACAGAAACACCCGAAATTACATTTGAAAGGAGAATGGTTAGGTTATGTAACATTAATTTGTCGGAAGAGAAAGTCCCGTGGTATGCCATTAAATTCTCAAATTTCCATTCAATAGTTAGAATGGTTGCATGGATATTGAGATTTATCAGCAATGTAAGATCGCATCATGATACTAGACCGTGGGGGGAGAACTTCTAACGCAGGAGATTGAAAATGCTGAAATTCTGCTTATTCGTAATGTGCAAGCTCATTTTTTTCCTAGTGAAACCTCTATTCGGAACTTGTGTGTTTTTAAAGATGAGAACGGAATTATCAGAGTTAAAACTCGAATTACTGAACGCATAGATAAGCCTTTCTTCATTTCACCTATTCTTCCTGATAAATGTATCTTTACTCCAAGACTGATTGAATATTTTCACCGAGAAAACTGTCATGCTGGAACCCAGATATTACTAAGTATATTGCGTGAAAAGTACTGGATTACAAGAGGAAGAAGAGTGATACGTAGTGTTCTGAAGGACTGTATTAAATGTCGACGATACAAAACTAAATCTCTCATCACTGAACCAGTTTCTTTACCTGCTGATAGAGTGGAAAATGCAGCTGTTTTCGAAGTAGTTGGTATTGACTTGGCTGGTTCCCTATTTGTAAAACGTGGGGACAAAGTATGGATGGTTCTCTACACGTGTGCTCTTTATAGAGCAATTCATTTACAGTTAATAACATGGCTTTGCACTGATGTTTTTCTGTTATCATTTAGACGTTTTGTTGCTAGAAGAGGAAGACCTAGAGTGGTTTATACAGACAACGGTACAAACTTTAGGGCAGTTTATAATAATTTGTTAGAAACTGATTGAAGTAAAGTAACTCGACAAACAGAAATACAGAAGATCGAATGGAAATTCATTCCCCCCACTGCTGCCTGATGGGGCGGATGGTGGGAAAGACATGTTCGAGTAGTCAAAGAACTCCTTAGGAGAACATTGAGCAGAGCTGTTCTTACCTATGAAGAACTGAAAACAGTTATGTAAGAATGTGAAAGGGTAGTAAATTTGCGACCCCTGACATATTTTTCCGAAGATACAGAAGACTTAGTTCCACTTACACCTGCCATGTTTTTGACCGATAGATCCAATTTAGATGTAACTGATATAGACACAGCAGACACCAATCATCTCAGGAAAAGAATCAGATTTCGTGCCAAATTAATGGAAGATCTTC
This sequence comes from Stegodyphus dumicola, assembly GCF_044657685.1. Lineage (NCBI taxonomy): Eukaryota > Metazoa > Arthropoda > Arachnida > Araneae > Eresidae > Stegodyphus > Stegodyphus dumicola. The sequence continues at coordinate 22,318,337 of NC_140775.1, forward strand.
GAGTACGTTTTCGAAAGGAATATTTAGGACTACTTATTCAGAAACGACAGCAAAATTCGCAATTTCCAAATATTCGAGTGAATGACGTTGTGTTGATAGGAGATGATATCAAGAAGAGATTGAATTGGCCTTAAGCCAGGGTTACGGAATTGATTCCAGGAAAAGTGAGTGAGTGATTATGGCGCAAAAACCAAAGATGATTATAGCGCGCCAAACACGGATTCCAGGAAAAGACGGTAAAGTGAGAACAGTTAGATTAAGAACGCAAACTAACAATTTAGTACGTCCGATACAACGAGTGTTTCCTGTAGAAATCCAAGATGATGATTTGTCAGGTTCATGTCATCCAAGTGATCCTCAAAAACATCAATCTGCTGTAAAGTCTTCAGTTTCTCATCGTGGAGACGACTAGCGTACCTCTCATCATTCAGAAATTTCTGGGTCACCCCGATCTCCGGACCACACTGATGTTTCGGATGTATGTGACAGTTCTAAGACTATAAAAACACGAGCTGGTAGAACTGTTAAGATGCCACTTAGACTGAGCTTGATAGACTTGAATGTTTTGAGTAGCTATCCAGCAACTCAAAGGGGGGAAGATGTTGGGAATGGCATCACTACGCCAGCGAATCAAAAGCCAGATAGAGACTGACGTCATGGGACACCAGAGAAAAACGAATAGTTGCGGTTTAGATAGCTAAGGACGATGTTTGCATAATGTAGATAGATAGATATTGTAGCTAGATAAATATTTCTTATTCATTTAACTTATACTTATGTGTAAATAAACCTTTTCCCTTAAGTTTAAATGATTTGAAGGGCTCCATTTATGATAAGATAGCTGTTAATTCGTCGGGTAGATGACTTATGAATCCCTTCTGAGCTAGCCATTGTTCGAATGTAACGCATTACGTAACATCCTTTTTCATTTTACCTCGCATTACGGGACTTACACCTACAAATGACATTGATATTTCTAAAATAGATTTCTCAAAGGAAACTAAACTAGCAGATCCTACCTTTTATATGCCTAGCAAAATTCATGTATTATTGGGGTGTGAATTATTTTTTGAATTGTTAAAAGCAGAAAGATTCGTGTTATTTGATGGTTCATTGTTGTTACAAAATAGTGTGTTTGATTATTTAGTGACAAGCTCGATCGAAAATTCAAATTTTTATCATTTTTCTGGGTTAATTTCAGAACATGATAATTTAGACAAGTCTGTCAAACAATTCTTCGAGTTAGAATCTTTTCCTGGTGATCACGCTAAAATTGAAAGTGATAAAACTTTTGAAAAGCAATTCTGTTAGGAACACTTCATTTCTACACTCAAAAGAATTGAAAAGGGAAGATATATTGTAAGGTTACCAGTAACTGAAGATAAACTACCGACATTGGGAGCGTCGAAGAAAAATAGCAGAAAGGCGATTAAACTTACTTTGGAAGAAATTGGATAAAAATAAAACCACGACAACATTATATAGGGCATTTATGGATGAATATCTGTCCCTTGATCACATGGAAAGAATTAGAGACGATGAGTGTTCTAGAATATTACATTCCCCACCATGCCATTTTTCGTCGTGAGAGTATGTCAACAACCCTCCGCGTCGTCTTTGATGCGTCTTCTAAATCAAGTAATGGGGTTTCGCTCAATTATATATTGTTAAATGGAGGAACTGTACAACAAGAGTTATTTTCTATTGTAGCCAAATTTCGTACTCATAGGCATGCATTTAGTGCAGACATAAAGAAAATGTATCGTCAGATACTAGTGGATGGAGCTGATAGAGATTTACAACGGATATTGTGGAAACCGAGTATGTTTGCTTCCGTGGAGACGTAAGCCCCGTTCACAAGAGCAGATTCGACCGGCGGGGAAAACCGTTTCTTTCAATGTGTCCCATTCACATGGCTAACAAGCATTAAAGGCCCGTCCACATGAGGACGCTCCCGACGTAGTTGACGTAACTTTTTTGACGCCGGCGTAAATTCGCAGGACGCAGAAGACGTAAAACTGAGTACGTTCCTGTTCAGCATTTTCGCCCGCGACGCGCGCGTATAGCCAATAGCCGACCCAGTTCTTATCACGTGTCATAATCAGAAAACCTTCTCTCTTACCCGTTTCAATATGGCGTCGGAGCCACACAGAGATGAGTTTTTGCTTAGAAATATAATTGTATACAGCAATAAAATAATCAGCATTGTTCACGCCATTTTCAGATTTCTCAAACCGTACATATTAGTATACATTTAAAATTCTCATTAAAGGGGAAAACTGTATACTTATAAAGCAATGATCCGACCAGTATATCCATATGCTTCACCTATTTATAACACCGTAAGTAATAGGAACCTAAATAAATTACAGTTTCTACGAAATCAAAGTTTCTGCCTTACAAAATTGTCCTTAATTATTATAAATATTGGCTATATCATGTGTAATAAAAAGCTCTATAAATATCCCAATATTAAATACACCAAAAACTAACTTCAGCAATATAATAACTTCTAAAATAAAGCAGTTGACTGTGAAAGAGTATTCAATAAAATACAATTACGAAATTTTGGAGGAAAGTAACAACTTGTGTCATGCAGCAATCATTTATTAAAGTTTAATTAAATTATCTTTGCAGCGACTTCTACTTGTTACATTATTTTACACAAACACTGTTATCACAGATAGCTGAGTGGTCAGCGCGCTGCTATGGTAGCGGAGGAATGGAAAGGTGGCAAGTTCGAATCTCACCCGTAGACGGTATAATTCAGTTAGTTTTTCTCATTTTGAAACGTGTTCTTATCTTTAATCATGAATCATTATATTCTTATTTTACCTATTATTATTGTTTTCATTTCTTATTTTATTCATTATTATTATTGTTTTTAATTTAGTTTAAAAATGTTCTCTCTTTATTTTTACTTTATTGCATATTTTATCATGCACACAATTTCTCATAAACTGTCCAAAGTTTGAACCTCATCCTAAATTTAAAAATAAATAAAAATAAAAACAAAAGACCAAGGGAGAGCGCGTTAAAAAAATATGAAGTTGGTTTTATTATATGGTGGATGGTGTATATAAAGAGAAGTAATTTAATTCTCTTTATATACCGTATTCCAAACCAATTTTATAAATCCTAATTTTCATACGATATAGAATCTGCAAGTCTGTCAAACTGGTCGATACTCATCCCGAAGGAATTAAAAAACAAGTAATATACTCCCCAAAAAAAATTAAGTCAATTCCTACTTAGGTCCACAAAGAAAAGTTTAAAAATGCAAAAATAAATAAATAAATAAATAAAAATACAAACATAATTTTTTTAATTAAAAATTAAAAAAAAATTTAATATGTGAAAAAGCTGTATTAACATCAAGTGTCATTCACTGCAAGTTTAAAAAATTGTATTTGAACTTGAGTGGATGAATAAAAAGCATTTTATGTACTGAAAATTTGAAGAAGATATAGGGAGAGTGTGAGCTAATAGTAGGAATTTAATAATTCCAGATATTCCTTTCGCAAACAAGGCAGTAAAAAAAAAAAAAAAAAAAAAAAAAAAAAAAAAAAAAAAAACTCTTTGAACAGGTCGCTCTAAATAAATCTTTCGGACCCATTCTTGCCATTTTTTGCGGTTTTGCCTCTGCTTAATAATTGCACACAATAGTAAAGTTTCAGCTATAAAAAAAAATCATCTGATTCGGACAACTTGCCGCAAACATACAGAACAGCGAAGTAATAAGATACAGCTCTGTTGACACTATATTACAGCGTTATCACGTGATTTTTGCGCAAAATAATTCTATTGGTTAAACGCACTCGTTTGGACGCTTTTACGCTGGCAACGTAAAAGCGCGTTCGTCAGATACGTTTCGAGCGTACTCGTGTCGACGGGCCTTAACACGTTGAGCGCCACACGTATTTCTTAGGCAATTCCGTTCAGGCCAACGCGCGCCGCTTAAAAACGCTGCTATTATAAGGCCAGTGATTCTTATCGCAGTAGAAGATAGTTTACGTTTGGAATGTGATTCCTATAGCATTCATTCAACACGTTAAGGCCCGTCCACACGAGTACGCTCGAAACGTAGCTGACGAACGCGCTTTTACGTTACCAGCGTAAAAGCGTCCAAACGAGTACGCTTGCGAAGAGTGCGTTTAACCAATAGAATTATTTTGCGCAAAAATCTCGTGACGCTGTAATATAGCGTCAACAGAGCTGTATCTTATTACTTCGCTGTGCTTCTGTATGTTTGCGGCAAGTTGTCCGAATCAGATGATTTTTTTTATGGCTGAAACTTTACTATAAAGTGCAATTATTACGCGGAGACAAAACCGCAAAAAATGGCAAGAATGGGTCCGAAAGATTTATTTAGAGCGACCTGTTTGTTCAAAGATTTTTTTTTTTCTTTTTAACTGCTTCGTTTGCGAAATGAATATCTGGAATTATTAAATTCCTACTATAAGCTTACACTCTCCCTATATCTTGTTTAAATTTTCAGTACATAAAATGCTTTTTATTCATCCACTCAAGTTCAAATACAATTTTTTAAACTTGTAGTGAATGACACTTGATGTTAATACAGCTTTTTCACATATTTAAATTTTTAAAATTTTTAATTAGAAAAAAATTCTGTTTGTATTTTTATTTATTTATTTTTGTATTTTTTAAATTTTTCTTTATGGACCTAGGTAATTCCTACTTGTAATACCTATCTAAGTAATTGACTTAATTTTTTTTGTATATTACTTGTTTTTTAATTACTTCAGGATGAGTATCAAACAGTTTGACAGACTTGCAGATTCTATATTGTATGAAAATTAGGATTTATAAAATTGGTTTGGAATACATTATATGTATACACCATCCACCATAAAATAAAACCAACTTCATATTTTTTAACTCCCCCTCCCTTGGTCTTTTGTTTCTCATTTTATTTATTTTTGAATTTAGAATGAGGTTCAAACTTTGGACAGTTTATGAGAAATTATGTGCATGATAAAATATGCAATAAAGTAAAAATAAAGAGAGAATTTATAGATGATATATGATAAAGTGATGCAGATATATTATTACATAAGAGTTTCTATTTGCAATGCACATTTTTAAACTAAATTAAAAACAATAATAATGATGAATAAAATAAGAAATGAAAACAATATAATAGGTAAAATAAGAATATAATGATTCATGATTAACTATAAGAAACACGTTTCAAAATGAGAAAAGCTAACTGAATTATATACTGTTTACTTTCCATTTGCGAAGTTGTTTGTTTGAACTCGCCACCTTTCCATTTGCGAAGCAGCGCGCTGACCACTCAGCTATCTGTGATAGCAGTTTGTGAAAAATAATGTAACAAGTAGAAGTCACTGCAAAGGTAATTTAATTAAACTTCAATAAATGATTGCTGTATGACACAAGTTGTAACTTTCCTCTAAAATTTCGTAATTGTATTTTATTGAATACTCTTTCACAATCAACTGCTTTATTTTAAGTTGTTACATTGCTGAAGTTGGTTTTTGGTGTATTTAATATTGGGATATTTATAGAGCTTTTTATTACACATGATATAGCCAATATTTATAATAATGAAGGAGAATTTTGTAAGGTAGAAACTTTGATTTCGTAGGAACTGTAATTTATTTACGTTCCTATTACTTACAGGGTAATAGTTATAATAAATAGGTGAAGCATATGGATATACTGGTCGGATCATTGCTTTAAAATATACAGTTTTCCTCTTTAATGAGAATTTAAAATTTATACCAATATATACGGTTTGAGAAATCTGAAGATGGCGTGAACAATGCTGATTATATTATTGCTGTATATTATTATGATATTTCTAAGCAAAAACTCATCTCTGTGTGGTTCTGACGCCATATTGAAACGGGTAAGCAAGAAGGTTTTCTGATTATGACACGTGATAAGAACTCGGTCGGCTAATGGCTATTCGCGTGCGTCGCGGGCGAAAAAGCTGAACAGGAGCGAACTCAGTTTTACGTCTTCTGTGTCACGCCAATTTACGCCGGCGTCAAAAAAGTTGCGTCAACTACGTCGCGAGCGTACTTGAATGGACGGGCCTTGACCAAGGCCATTATGGCCTTGCCTTGACGCGGCCTAAACGGAAAGTCTAGTGTCAGCCACAGATGGCCGACGTGGCGCTCAACGTGTTAACTGCTTCTCCGGACTGGAGGTAGAATTGGCTAGAATGCTGCTACCTCTCGGGAGCAGGGTAAATGGGGAGATTTCCCATACTACGCTGCGCGATTGCGCAATTCACAAAATTTTAGTTGCTCCTCGCTGGACTGTCAGCAAAACAATCGCGTTGATTGATGTCTGGTGATGTGATAGCATCCCTCCAAAAATTAGATGGAAATGTACGACATACGGAAATTTATAAGCAAATACAAACAAAGTTATCTGATGCTGGGTATTCCAGAAATATCGTTCAAATTAAAACTAAAGTTAAGACAAGTGCATGTCGGCTACGACGCGACAAGGGACTCGGTACATTTTGAATGAGTATTTTATTTAAGAATTTTCATCTACTTTTTATGAATATTATTAAATGGTTTTGTAAGACAAAATGATTTTAAGCTGAAAAAAAAATTTAGTAATTTTTTATTTAAACTTTTGAAGAAAAATTTAACAATTAAAATATCTTTCTTCTCATACAATTTTCAATGTCTCCCTCTAATTTTTTTTTACGGTATTTATTAGAGTGTTTTTAATAACTTCAAGTAATGATTTTACAATTAATGAATTAGTTTCTAAAAAAAAAAAAAACACATTTTTATGCAAAATCTTTGAAACAAATATATGATCTCAGTCACATTTTCATTTCAAATAATTTTTCTTTTCAGTATTTTGCAAAACTCATCCTTGTTTCTATAAAGTATATAATTTTAAATAAGGAGTAAAAATAATAAATAACTTTGTCCATACCTATATATGTTTTAGGACTTTAAGTGAAAGAATTTATGGAAAAAATGCAAATTTTTCTCAGTGTTTCTCAGTTTAAAGAATACAATCTGTCTAAAATAGACATTAAATCATTTCAAAGTTCTTTAAAATTTTATTACTGAATTTCAATACACACATATATATAAATAAAACCTAGTGCTACTTATTCAACTGGTAAATATAAACATAAATTACAAGCCTTTATTTAAAACTCTATCTGGCCAGAAAGATTGGAAAAAAAAAAAAAATTATAAAACGCAAGCGGAATTTTTCTTTACCTGTTTTTGTTTTGTAAAGCGCGTTCAAAACAATTTTAATACATGAATTAATTATAATATTATTGCGCGCGTACGGGTCCGTAATATATTGAAAATATTTCGTAAATGATTGTCTTGCACTCAAATCCGACGAAAGCTTAATTAAATTTATTTTATCAACAGAAATACTTCAAAGTTCAAGAATTTTTCACAGAAGTACTTGTACAAGTGTTTAAAATATCGCTAAGTATAATCAGTAGTTATGCTTCAAACTACTAAGAACTTTAAACACAACGCAATGCAAAGCGCATCTTAAAAGAAAGCTAACTCTGAAATATCTCCGATCGCACGTTGAACTAACAACTCGCAATAATAACAACTTATATACTATAAATAATGCCATAAAAATAGTGTGGTATAATGAGATTATTACTTTAAAACCGACGTTTCGGTTTGATGCCCAAGAAGAACCAGTATTTCCAATTCTGTTTCATTGCATGTCTTTTAAAAAAGTAAAAAAAAATCATTCAATTAATTTCCTTTGTCATTTTTTTTAATGCGAAAATTTGTTTTACAAGCTGTGAAAATTTCGGAAGTTTGTAACCGACATATTTTTAGATATGGAATTTTAAAATTAATTGGGCGCGAAAAAGGCTAAAAATATAAGCGATTTCCAAAAATTCTCCCAAAATATATATAAAAAATTTACGCTAAAAATTTCATTTAATTTTTTTTCCTTTACTATGTCTTATGGTGCAAACAATAATATTCTGAGATTCTCAGTTTATTTGTTAATATTTGCAAAAAATTGTTTCAGCTTTAAATTTGAAAAAAAAAAAAAAAAAAAAAAAAAAAAATCTAATCCTTTAAACATCAAAATCGTGACACCACATCCAAAAGCAGTGTATGTACAAACTTTGAGTTTTAAATCTTATCGAGAAGGAGTTTAGAAATCGACGACCATCTTTTAACCAAAGCGACAAGCACCAAGAGTGAGCTAAATAAAAGCTTTAAAATAACAATAATAATAAGAAGAAGAATTTAAAAATAATATTTTTCAGGAACCATTACGAATGTCCCGGTACCAATTGCGAAAGTACCGATTACGAAATTAACAACAGTACACAACGTTAAAAATATGTAAACAGTATTAGAAATCAGCCAATTCGTTGACGTGATTGTTCACAGAGGCATAGGTGTAAAAGGGAAGGAAGACGGCGGTCTTCTGAACGGGTCCTGAAGACGAAACTCTTACATGTCTCCTTTTTCTCCTCTTGCTAACGGCAGCTGTGCGAAGGAGCGTTGTATGTGAACGGGGATATATAGATTGAAAACAGTAACTTATGGAACATCATGTGCTCCATTTTTAGCAACTAGAACACTATTGTCTAATAATTTTACAAAACGTGAGGTCCTTTCAACCATCACTCGACTTTTCGAGCCATTGAACCATTGGGTCTTGTCGGTCCAGTTATTATCATGGCCAAAATATTTCTTCAAGAAATGTGGAAAAATATACTCAATTGGGACGATACCATTCCATCAAGTGAGTTAAAAGTCTGGTTAAAATTTCTAAAGCAACTACCAGAAATTAATAAATTACAAGTTCCTAGATTCAGTCTGATACCTGAAGCCATCATTATTGATCTTCATGGATTCTGCGATGCATTCGAAAAAGCTTTTGGTGCGGTGATTTATATCGTTTCAAAGGCCAGAAACGGAGCTGTGAAAACATGTATATCGTGCAGCAAATCAAGAGTTTGCCCAATTAAAGCTCTAACCATTCCACGACTGGAACTGTCAGCTGCGCTGCTCTTAATCCGACTTGTGGCAAAGGTGCTTGTAATTCTTCAAATCCAATTCAACCACATTTATCTATGGAGTGATTCAACAATTCAGTTAGCCTGGATCAAGATGTCTCTTGAAAGATTAAAAACCTTTGTGTCCAATCGGGTTAAGTTGATAAATTCTTTGTGCCCAAATTTTGACTGGAGGTATGTTCCAACAACCAATAATCCTGCAAACAGAGGACAACAACCAATAATCCTCATTTCCAGAGGTACCTCAGCTACGGAACTGTTGAGCAATTCCTTATGGTGGAGTGGCCCTCCTTGGGTGACTTTTCACCTTCAAGTGCCAGGTGCTTGTGCAACACCAGCGGATGAGGACTTTGAAAAAGAACTAAAACTTTCTAGCTTATCAGATTTATTAATTAATTCAAATTGTGACTTTATTGATAATTTTTTTATCTTTAAGTAATAGCACTAAACTTTGTTGAATATTAAGCTTTATTTTCAGCTTTTTTTATAACATGAAACATCACAGGCAACCCAGAAAGAGTAAGTTAAGAATAGAAAAGTTAAACCAAGCCTCAGATGCATTCGTAAGATTAGTGCAAAGCAATGAATTTTGCGAATAAATTTCTTGTTTAAAGAGAAACAAAATTATTAAGAATAGTAAATTAAGTAATCTGAACCTCTTTTTCGATGAGAATGAGATCCTTCGTGTAAGTGGACTTTTACAAAACGCAGACTTTGACCTAAACAAAAAGCATCCCAAACTTTTGCCGTCTTAGCACAAACTCAATTTGTAACGCAGTTGCAAATTGAGTTTAATGATTTGCTAAACTACATAGGTATTATATTTATTTCATGTAATTCTATAATATTTGATGTCCTAAAAGGCCATCGGGCCACGGTATGTTAACGATGTTTTATGCTCACACCAAATTCAGCGCTAGTTGGCGTCCTTAAGATGTCAAGCTGAGCCAAGCGTATATATAAGTACTAGCTGATCATTCTGTTCAGTGTCTGTCTATGTTTGCCACTACTCTGTGTTTTACTATTTGTGTGTTGTGCCGTCAATAAACGTGGATTTTGCGACCATGTGTGCCTACGCCTACTTTTCCCCTGGTCCTATGTATCACCATGAACAAAATAAATGCCTTAATATTGATTATTCTTTTGTTTCTACAACAATTAAAGGCAAAGATGTTTATTCACAAAAAATGTTATGTACATCGTTACCTAATTATTATTTTCCCTTAAAGTATGTATAATTTTACCTTCCTAAGTTCTATTATACTTTAAATATATTTGACTACTACTGCACTAACACAGCACGTCGAGATCATCAAGCATATCATGACTATATAATTCTGATTCAAGTGTGCAATTTCATCCGTTATCATCACTTACTTTGCCTACAATATGTATGGAAAAAAAATGATAATCCAGTTATATCAGACTCATATGATGAGAGACAAATAAAAACTCAAAATGCTCATGATAAATGCATCACTCTTTTAAAAAGCGAGAACAAACATAAGAGATATCTACTCAAAAAAACTATACAATAAAATCAAATCAATTGTCGACTTCCTCGAAGACTGTGCATTGGATAATAACATAACTAGACCAATGGGTCCAACACTAAATATTCATGACGTTGCAAATGAACACACATCATTTTGAATGACACTTTAACATCTTCAATAAATAGTCCAATATTGCAATCAAAATTTGATACTCCAGTACCAAGGAATAATATGACTGAAACCATAATCCCAGAAAGAATAGAGAATTTTCCCAATACAAGTCCAAGGATAACTCAATATGATCAAGAACAGAATTACTCCTCTCTTCACGTCATTTAACCAATTTATTGATAATATGGAATTTCAATCAAATTTCACCAATAAGCTAGCAGAATCTAATGACGATATTCAAATAAATAGCGATGAGCCTGACCCAAATATGGAATTTTTTAACGACAACTTAGCATCCAGAAATGATTCTAACACATCAACCAAATGACAAATCCATGTATGCAAATTCAAGATAGCATGCAGAAGTAACGAAAACTATAACAAATAAACTGAATACTATACTCTTATACTCGAAAGATGCAGAAATATGTAAACATTTTCAGGATAAACTGTAAGAAATAATTCCATTCCAAAAATTAAACATAGATGTAAAAAAAAAAAATATTATACGTCAAGGAGGCTTTGCTATTCACTACCATAATCCAGAAGACATCGAAAAAGCCAGCTATAATCTCCAGCTTATAAAACAGCTGCCAAAGAAAGAGTTAACGTCAAATTTCCGAAAGTAAGACTATCAAAATACACAATTCATAATACAGCAAAAACTTCAATCCTGATGAATTGATTCAAATCATAGCCCAAGTAAAGCAATCAAACAGTTCAGAACTAATACCATTATTTAAATTGAATGGTACAAACAATATTGAAAAATGGATCATAGCCACAGTCAATCTTTTCAAAATTGTATAAATAAAAAACAAATATATCTTGGACGGCGAACCAACAAAATAACCCAGTTTTTGGGCGTACGCAGATGCCAAATGCGCCAGGACTTCTATACTATAACACTGAAATTGATAGATGTATAATTGAATGTTTAATCAAAAATGTCTAATTCCTCTTTTATGATATTTCAAGAATTGATACTACTGAAACAAGAAATATTGGTACATTAACATTTTCTTAATATTCATTGTGTATTTGTTATGATGCATGAATTAATGTCATTACAAGTTAGCATTTGGTAATGTTTGTTTCAACAATTTAGGGTTTGATGAAGTGCCACAGAGATTATCGCTTAAAGAATGCGTGCAGGCCAACCACCAAGACAAGATATTAAAAGAGCAATGAAAATGAAGATTTAACTATAAAGAAAAATCTGAGTAATATTATTACTCATAACACTTAATTGTTTCATATTATTGTAAATTTATGTGAGTTTTCCAGTATTCTGTTTATTTTGCAGCTTATGTTATTGTAAATTCATGTATGTGTTTTCATTCTTGCTCTGTCATGCATTTCATACAATAATCGTGTGTTGTGCATATTAATTATATGTGTATATTACATCATTGAATTACTGTATTCGAATTTTAATAAACCTTTTTACCATTCAGTAATACTTTTCCATAAAACCCTGAACATTCTAAAAATCCCATATCACTAATCCTCGATTCTAAATAATACTTGAGTTTACTTAATTCATGTATTAATAACGAATTTGAAAAATAATACAATAGTGACATATTTTGAGGTAAAACAAATACTGCTCAATTGGACATTTAAAAATGTTTTTCCTTTTAATAGAGGAACATATTTAAGGATTTAATTATTAGTATTTGAATATTGTATTAATATATGATTAATTAGTATTTGAATATATTGTGTGTAATGAAGAAGTAAGGCAGTGAATAAATTTTGAATAATAATTTCACATGAGGAAATATGATCTGCCTGGGTTAAAAAATTAATCTTTAAATGCTATTTATGAGATTATATGGCTGAAATCTGTAGCCCAAAAGCAGTTAAAGCAACCCACCCCCAAAAAGAAGACATTTTAAATAGTTTCCTCTAAAACTTGAAATATTTAAACATTACACAACCCTAAATTTCTAGTGAATTTAAAAACTCATTTCATTCAGTTCAGCTACTGGCCATTATATGAAATTTTCCTATATTATTAAAATGTTCCTCATGATTTTGCAAGGTGAAGACCACAAATGTTCTGCCCTCATAACTAATGATGATATAATAAGCATGAAGTTGACTGCAGCGTAAGGAATATGGAACTATATATTTTGCTCTTTGTTTATTAATTAGCTCACTTTTAAAAAATTCATATCATACAGTAAGCAGTATTCATTACTTTTTTCATTTTCTTAATATTTCATTGAAGTATTTAAATGTTAATTTAATTAGCAATACCTAATAATGTCAAATGCATATATTATTATACAGAATGGGATTCTGACCATAACACTCGGGCCAAGTGATATACATGTTAATTTTTCAACAAGTTTCTGCGTTATGCTTTTTACTCTCTACGCAGTGTTTGTTTTTAATTATTATTTTTTATTATTTGTAGGACCTTAGGTCCTACAAATAATAAAAAATAATAGTAATACCAGAAAGTGTGACTTTCTTATATTATCCAACAGGAGACCTATGTTCACATCTTATATTTTGAATTTACAGTTTTCTTTTGTAGATGACAGACACCATATATTTAAAAGAAATTAACATGCTTCTGGATATATGCTGTTTTTCATATTTATAGCTGTTGCATGTGATGTTATGTAATCGGGTAAAAAATTAAAGAAGTTTATTGACACCAAAACAAATGCATACTTCGATATAAAGGCTGCATAAAAATGAAAATGGCTAAATTAAAATAGTGAATTGAGGTTGTAGAGTTTTTATTTATTTTTATTAACCAGCTATTTTATGATAATTAGCTTTTCTGTCTTTCTTTCCATTTTCCTGCCAGAATGCTAATTTTGAGTGTATTCGAATGAGGTAGAAAGCAGTAGTATTGAAAGGAGAGATTTTAGATGGTAGAATCTATTTGAATATCATACTACAATATTAGGTCTGAGACAATTTGTGCAGTTTCTTTTTGTGTAGCCTTCGGACTAACTAAAATTTACTTATTTGAATTCATTTCGTTACTTTTGATTTACGCCATAAATGCTGGCTGATTCTGTATGAACAAGCTGTGCACTCTGTTAATTTGTCTGAGTCTATAAAAGGGTTTTTTTACACCTATTCCAAACCTCTGTTGTAATTTCCAAAACATAACGAGAAGTCGCTTAAGTTTTCCAGAGTTCTCACATAGTATATATTACCAAAGTGGGTGAAACTCGTATAAGGTGTAAGAAAGACCAAAAGGAGATTTATTAAATCAAGAAAAGTAATCGGTGGAAAGGGCATTTAATCTTAATAATGAAAAATCGAATTTTACACCAAATATTCAAACTTTTGTAAATGTTTTATATTTAATTAGCGAGAGTTAAAAATAAAAATTACCTTTATATTCATAACATAGGTTACATTTTGTTAATTTCCCATAAATAAACATAAAGAATACATTGACAAAATCATTGTACTAAGTTATTTTAGTAAAATAAAATCTACTATTTTCATTGTACTTCAAATTTAGGTTGTTTTCATGAAATTCTTTTATTAAACATTAACTTATACTTGATAATCAATCTTCAAGTTCGAAAATAAGTTAACTAATTACATTTGTTTTATGATCAAATAGTTTAATTTGGCATTTGAGCATTTCTAATGGCATTTCTTTATCTGTTTGACATCTCTACTCTGTTAAGGTTATAATCAGTTAAATTGTTACTGTGTCTCTGAAAAATCAACAGCATTCTTAAACACCATTTTAAAACTATTTCTGTGTGTAGTATTTTATCAGTAGAATTTATTCTAAATAAATACAGAAGTTGTTATGAAAACATTTGAAAGGACATGTCTTGAAAGAGAAACAGTATTCGTAATGTTTAGTCAATTATGATATATTAACAGCTATCATAACTTTGCATGCATGTTGTATGCATTATATATATATATGCATAAAGACCCAATTTTGGCAATAAGTAGAGCTGTTACAAAATAATCACAAAGTCTAATGGAACGTACTTGTCACACATACTGGGGGGAATCAAATTTATGTACGTATTTGCCAGTCTTAAAGAATTTTTTTTGGGGGGGGGAATTACAAATGTACCAATTTCTTATTAATATAAAATCATTTGTTAATACTAAAGAAAAAATTATTTCTTAACTTACTAAGCCAGCTAAATCATAGACCGAAATATGTGTTTCTGCAGATATTCAGAACTTCCGGAACTACGAATACATTCACAGTTACAAAATATATAAAATATTGTGAAATATATTTCTTTTAAATGCTTGGAATATTCGGAAAAATATCTAAATTCAAAGAAATGGTAAAATATGTTTCACTTGCAGATTCTTTGTTATTTATTTGATTATATCACCATTAATAACAATGTTCACCCCCCAGAATAAAAAATATACTGTTTATGTACTGAAGTCTTGGTTTATTTCCCTTGACAAGTCAATTAATCTATCATCAATGGCAATAGCTACCTTTTAAATAGTTTTAATTTTGCTACTTAAAATTTTTACATTTCAAAATCATATTTCTACGCAGCTTTTAAATAATTTGTAATGCAACAGAAATCTAAATAACATATTTTCTACTGCAGTGGAATTCTAAATAACTTCAAATACTGACTAAAATTCATCGCTTTAAATTTCTGTTCCTTGCAGATGATACAGGAAAAACCTTTTCTAATAATATATTTCTAATTCTACCAGGAATTATTGATAAATAACCCGATGAAAAAATTGATACAGGCATAGAGGGAGGAGATGTAAATAATTATTACGAAATAATATGCAGTGTTTGCATTCAAAATGTAAGATGTTATACTTATGAAATTCTACACTTTACATTGGAACTGTACGAATTTTCGCTCAGAAAAAGACTGAAATTTAGAATATATTAGTTGAAAATTTATTCATTATACTTTTAAGGAATAAAAACAATTCAGAATTTACCATACGTTCCATTCGTACATACGAAAAGAAACACGGACATACGTAAAGAATATAGCAAGTGTTTGTAAATAACATTGAAGAAATTTTACAATTCCTTAATGCTGTTTACTTAATTCTTTGAAATAAGAAAATAAAAGCGCGAATATACGTTAACAAACTAAGCGGGAAAATCCAGTTTACATTACTGAGAATTATAACATGTAAAAAAATTACATCTAAATAACGAATTATTAAGCCAATATATGTTAACAATTATTAAATGCACTGTTAGACAAATTAAAATGACACATATATTAGAAAAATAAGCAAGTGCAATCGGTATGAACGTTAAAATAACTAATAAACAAAGTTCCACAACATTGCAATTGTAAACATCACAAGACTTTCTTTGACCACACTCGACAGCCATGGAGATCACGAATAAGCTAGCGTAGGGTTGCTTTTAGTCGCCAATATTTCTCCCCGCGCCAAAGGTACACCATCAAGCATGCGCAGTAAGCGAAATTCGCTTAACACTGTTCAACTCAATGTGCGATTTGCTTGAATTTTATATTCGGTCTACCGGAAAGTTCTGTTTGTTTTTGAAATAAAACAAAATACAAATTTTTCTTACCGTCAACAAACTTTATTAAATAATATAATTGCCATTATTATTAATGGCTTCTTGCAAGCGTGAGGGCAATTTGGATATCTCATTTTTGAAAATGTTATATCTTTTGATGCGAGAAACTGAACCAGTGTTTGTTTGATATCTTCTTCATTTTTGAATTATTGGCCCTTCAAAATTTTTATAAGGACAAAAACATGTGATAGTCGGAGGATGCTAAGACCGGGGAATATGGTTGATGCGACAGAATTTCCCAGCCTAGTTCTGCAATTTTTTTGACAAGTCCCCAAAGTAGCATGTGGCCTGGCATTATCATAATGTAGCATGATGCTTTTCCTATTGAACATCGCCGGCATCTTTTCTTGGACTGCTGTCTTTAATTTATACAGTTGCTGAAAATGCTTCTCCGAACTGAGCTTTATGTTCAGTTTTAAAAGCTTATAACGTATTGGTCCTCGAATATCCCACTATATGCACAACATTCTCTTATTCAGAGTCAAATTTGGTTTAGAGGTGCAAGGGCTAGGTTTTCAGGGTTCACAAAATGCCCTATTCCTTACGATGTTTTTGTAGGTAATCTACTTTTCATTCCCAGTTATCACCCGGTTCAAGAAGGGTTCGATTTTGTTCTGAGCAAGAAGCCGATGTTGTCAGAAAAGTATCTTGCTCCAACATGGTCTTAACAACATCGTCGTCAATCAAAGATGGTCACCCAGAACACTCATCAGAAAGATCGAAATCACCTATTTCAATTTTTTCGAACCATTCTGCATATCCTATCAGAAATTGTACCTTTACCAAACACTTTCAATAAATTTCTGCATTCTTCTGCAGTATTTTTTCTTTGTTGAAATTCGTATGAAACACAGTGGCGTAAATGAACTTTATCAGTAGCCATGGATACACTATCGCTTCACACTTGAGACTAACGTGAATCAACTTTGTTTTAGTTAATTTGCTACGTCAGTATGTATACATTAAGCGATAAAAATAGAGAGTTGAACATGCGTCAAATAAACATGTACTTAAGTGTCGAAAACTGTTGTCAGAGAAACGAACAAAACTTTCCGGTAGACCGAATACATAAAATTAAAAATATAAACAAAATGAGGTACCTTTCTGAGATGGCAGCAAAATTTCCTCCCTGAAATGTTATCAAAGACAGAAATAAATCATTCATAAGAAACATTCCCTCACTTCTTTCTGATTGCACTGCATGCCTTCAAATATTACCAAAAATTTTAAATCTGAGCAAACTGAATTTTTTAGTTTTTTTCCAAATGTTATTTCTACATTACGACTTACGGATCGCGTGATAATCTAGTATTTCAAGGCACACCATAAAAAATAGAGTATGAATACAATTCTAATTCGATTAGAAACTAAAGCGTATTATAATACAAATCAACGATTCTTTAAAAACGTCTCTGCAAATTATTAAAAAAAAAACCTAAAAATATGGTGTATCTTACTTATGCAAAATATAAAGAATAATTACTTCATTCATTCTAAAATTTTTAGAGACAAGGAAATAAAGCTCAAATTTAAACACGAATTTTTTAATTGACACAGTTATAATTTTCTCATAAATTATTTATTTAAATTACATCTAGGGATTTGGTTATGATAATTTAATTCCTCACCTGTATAAAGTTTTAATAATGAAGCATATTATTTTTGTCGAATTTCGTAAAAAGATTTCATATAATAATTATTTACTTTTTAATTACCTTCAAAATTATCTACTTCAGTTAATACTGTTCGTACAACAAATATATAAATTGTTTCAAAGAAAAGTACACAACTACATTATCAAAGATCGAAAGCAATTAAGGATATCTTATGAATGAACGTCTTAATTAACAATCTAATAAATTATTCTTTAAATTACATCTAGGCATGCTAATTATAATGATAATTAAGTTATTCCAGTTTTAATGATAAATACATATATTTTTTTCCGATTTTCGGACAATAATCAATCTAATGATTATTTAATATAGTGGTATTTTTCTTCAGTCCCTAGAATATTCTTTAAAGCATTTTTCATGCTTAATTATATTCACAATAATCTATTTCACTTTGTACAAAAAACATGTAAGGTATCTCACATAAAACACAACCGACCAAAACAGGAAGAGTTCAGGTATATTTATTTCAAAGGCCACAAATGAAAGAATTCCAAGAAATATTGTTGTTAATGGGGCACTTTTATGACGTCAAGAAAGGTCACAGCAAGCAAACAGAGCCTGTAAGCTAATCCGATAACTGTACGTGATCTTCCATACTTTATGACTTGTTCGTTCCTCCACGAAAATCAAATTCATCCAAAATAATCATTTGTAAGCACTTTCCTTCGGAGATGAAGCCTTCTGGATATCGTGCGTTGCGTAAGATTCCCTGACAAAGAACTTCAAAGGCTTTTAAAAATTGAAGTGATTTTTGTTATTTTTTACTTTTTGGTAGGAGAGGAGGGCCGATTAGTGACCTTGAAGCTCGAAAATGAATCGTGACACTTCCGGGGGCTCGAAAAGCATAATAAAATTATACAGACAGCATTTTTCTTTTAAGGTGTCACCGAGTTTGCTTCCTGGTCACCCACGAGGGCCTCTATATTGTAGAACAGACCGATAGAATTTCTGTTTGCTTTTATTTATTTGGTTAGAGAGGGCATCAGGGGAATCACACGACTTTCACATTATCAATTACGTTCTATGATTAATGTCACGATGATTTTTGAAATATCACTTTGAGAATTTCCGTTACCTTCTGAAATTTCTTAGAATATACGTGCTCTGATTTCTTTTTTTTCTCTTGAACTTTTGTGAACTTTTATGTGTAATTGAAAAAACATTTTTTGAGGTATAAATAACCAACGTTCATGTTGGTCTAAGACTTTTGTTTTTAATATTTTGCTTAAAATTTTATCTAAAATAAGCCGATTAGAATTCCTTTCCAGAAAAATATAAAATATTTTGATGAGGAAGTGATTTTTTTTTTCCACGCTGGATGACTGCAGATTAATCAGTAGGCATAATTAGATGAATTTTTTTTTAATATAATTATTTAAACACAGCAAAACAGGCACATAAAGCTCATCCATTCTTTACAAAAATTTACATTTTTACTGCATATTTGGAGAACGTAAGAAAAACAGCGATAACAAGATAGTAGGTAGGTTGGTGGTAGGGCAGGTATAGTAGGGGCAAGCTTAACAGGAGAGAGAAGCAGAGAATGAACGTATAAGCGTAGGTCTGGGTAAGACTGATTCAATTTCATTTATATTGATTGCTTAAGTTTCAGCCCGTAAATTTTAATATTATGATTGGTTAAAGGGTTACGTAAGTGCATCATGAGCTTTATGTTAGAAGGGGTAGTTCCAAAATGAAGCAGTTTAGAATTATTTATTACAAACATGTTACTACTTTTAAGTTAGAAAGGAGAAATAACAAAATTAAAAATAAGCATGTAAAGGCTACTACAAATTGAAGATAATATTTTAATTACCTTTTTTTAATCTTGCATACTTATATATATGTGATGTACCAGCTTTAGTCGTAGCTTAAATTATCAGACGATAAGTTTGAAAAAAAAAAAGATCCATTTATTATTATTCAGGAAAAATAGCAGTTACAAAATAGGATATCCGGAGAAAATAAAAAGAATTACAAATAACTTTTTCTATGAAGTTTACTTCATCGTGACATTTAAGAAAAAGCGCCCGATATTCCTTTACGAGTCCTTTTATAGCCTCTGGAAAGTCGGAACTTCCAAGAAATGACGTCAGCCTCGTCAGCCAATCAGGTTCGCTTTAAATATTCTCAGAACATTCTATAACTGTACGTGTAGAAAAGGCGATCGAGCGGATCCATAAACAACTGAGCCATAGTCCAGTCTAGAGCGGATAAGCGCTCTGCAAATGCGAAGCATGGAGCAACGCTCTGCAGCCCAGGAGGTGTTCGCCAACACTTTTAAAATATTTAGTGTTTTTAGACACTTCTTTCTTAGGTTGAAAATGTGAGAAAGGAAAGTCAATTTTCGGTCGAACGTCACTCCTAAAAATTTTACTTCAGGCGCAACTGGAATAATTGCACCATTCAGATATAACTCAGGTTCAGGATGGAGACCAAGCTTCCTACAAAAGTGCACGCACACAGTGTTCTGTTTCGAAAATGTAAATCCCTGTTTGTTTGACCATTCTTCCATCTTATTCAGAGCCATCTGCAGTTGCCTGTCTACGTATCTCATGTCTGCCCCTCGACAGCTAATCTGCAGATCATCAACATATAGAGATTCCAAGATGGTGGGAGGCAGTTCTTTTAATACAGAGTTTATTTTTTACACTTAGCACACAGCCTTGAGGCACACCCTCTTGTTGTTCAAAAACATCTGACAAAACAGAGCGAATTCTTACTTGAAAAGTTCTAGCGTTCAAGAAATTCTGAATGAAAATTGGGAGGTTGCCGCGCAAGCCACTCTCGTGAAGATCGCGAAGTATACCGTATATCCATGCCTTATCATAAGCTTTCTCAATGTCGAAGAATACCGAGGCAAGGTGGCTTCTTCTTACAAATGCTTTCCGAATGGATGTCTCTAAAAGGTGCATATTTTCTACGGTAGTCCTCCCCTTTCGAAAACAACTTTGATAAGGCGATATAATATTATTCTTTTCGAAGAAGTAGACTATGCGGCTGTTTACCATTTTTTCAAACAGCTTCCATAGGCAACTCGTAAGAGCAATTGGCCGATAGTTGGAGGGATTCCTTGGATCTTTCCCTGGCTTGGCAATAGGAATTACAACAGCTCTCTTCCATGCACTGGGAAAAGTATGCTCCTTCCAAACTCTATTGTAAAGCGTGAGAAGGGCATTCAGTGACTTAAAGGACAGATGCTCTAGCATTTTGTAATTCACGCCATCGAGACCCGGAGACGACCTATGTACCTGTAACAAAGCTCTCTTTAACTCTAGCACAGTAAAATCTCTATTATAAGGCTCAAATTTGGAAGAGTTGAAAGCGATGGCATTTTTCTCAGAGCGTTGCTTGATAGAAACAAAGGCAGGTGAATAATTTCGGCTGGAAGAAACGGCAGCAAATGTCTCACCAATAGTATTAGCAATTTCTTCTATAGAGCTAATCACTCGGCCATCATTTTCCAAAAAGGAAAGTGAGTGGTCCTTATATATTCCGCATGCTTTTCGAACTCGTTCCCAAACCCGCTTACTAGGCGTAGAGGATGTAATTGACGACACATACGAAATCCAAGAATTCCTTTCGCTCTGCATCCTTACTTTTCGTGCATTTGCTTTGGCCCTTTTAAATGCTATGAGGTTTCGCAGAGTAGGATATCTACGAAAAATACCCCATGCTTTTTTCTGTTTTTTCAGTGCTTCATCACAGTCGCGATTCGACCATGGTTTCGAATAATTTAGTAGTTTTCCTGATGTTCTAGGAATGGAAAGCATAGCTGCCTGAGTAATAGTATTAGTAACAGTTTTAACAGCGTCATCGATATGCACATCTTCTACCATTTGATCTGTGAGCTCTGCAATGGAAGAGAAGAGTTCCCAGTCTGCCCTGTCCAGTATAAACCGAGGAAGTCTCGACATGGGGTTTGCTCCTGCTCATGCAAGAGAGACAGAGTGAGTGAGTGAGTGATTGATTATGGCGCAAAAACCAGAGATGATTATGACGCGCCAAACACAAGATGGGATGATTACAATTGATGACATTAAACTTCAATAAATAAAAACAAGTAGACAAATGTATCAAATCCAGAGGATGAAGTCATATAAAAACAAGTTAAAACCACACATTCAAGACACAATTTTCAAAACAAATTACATTAGGTGATAAAAGCCAGTCTCTTTTAAATAATAAAATAAATTACAATTGACCTCTCTTCCGATTAAACGGTCGAGAGGTAAGTCACAGCTATTAAAATATTTCTGACGAAGACTGTTAAAACAGGGACACTCAATTAAAATATGACGAACAGATAGACAAACATTACAATATGAACAAACAGGTTCATTATCAGCTTTTAAAAGGTGGTTATGTGTCACTCTAGTGTGACCAATTCTGAGGCGAGTCAAAAGAACTTCCTCCTTACGATTTCTAGTTAATTCCCAATGCTCAATTCTAGGCTTTACATGTCTTAACTTGTTTTGAAGCTGAACATCCCAAAGTTGCTGCCATATTTTTCGGATCTTCTCTTTGACTACACAACAGATGTCTCCAAAAGGGATGAGGCGACTGGACAGATCAACAGCACATTTCGCTGTGATATCTGCCAGCTCATTCCCTTTTATTCCCACATGGCCGGGAACCCAACAGTACAGGATATCATATCCACGACTCGTTAAGTTTATATGTAACTCCAGAATATCCACTATGACTGGATTTTGAGTATGGGAAAAAGCTTCTAATGATTTAAGCGCACTACAAGAGTCTGTATAAACTATAAACTTTTTGTGGCAGAGCCTCGAGATGTACAAAAGACTATAATATATCGCAGTTAGTTCCGATGTTAAGACAGAGAAAGTATGGTTCAAGCGTCTGCCCTCCATGTGATCTTCAATTACAAATGCCATTCCGACATGATCTTTTGACTTTGAACCATCTGTATAGACTGGAATATAACTGCTATATTTGTGCCTGTGCTCAGCGAAGAGTTGTCTGTAAATGACCTCGTTAGTGCTTGCCTTCGCATGATGCTTAAAAACATTAAGAAGCTGCATCCGTACATTTTCCCAAGGTGGGATTTCAAAATTCTGTACTGCTTGGGGACGCATATCAGAGAGGGAAAGTTCCTCAATGACAGGGCGAACTCTTAAAAGAAAGTCAGCAACACAGGATGGACGTGTTTCAAATAATGTGTTACACACATTATCAAGTAAGCACAGCTTATTGGGATGTTCAGGTTGGGACAGAATATGAAAATATTGCAAAAGGGACGCCTCAGATAAAGTGATGGTTCGTTATTTTCAACATACAGACTCTGCACAGGAGATGTCCTGAAAGCTCCTGAACAAATCCGCAGAGCTTGATGGTGAACAGGGTCTAGTTTTAACAAAACTGATAACCGAGCGGATCCATAAACAACTGAGCCATAGTCCAGTCTCGAGCGAACAAGCGCTCTGTAAACGCGAAGCATAGAGCAACGCGCTCTACCCCAGGAGGTGTTCGCTAACACTTTTAAAATATTTAGTGTTTTTAGACACTTCTTTCTCGGGTTTAAAACATGAGAAAGGAAAGTCAATTTCTGGTCGAACGTCACTCCTAAAAATTTTACTTCGGGGGCAACTGGAATAATTGTACCATTTAGATATAACTCAGGTTCAGGATGGAGACCTCGCTTACTACAAAAGTGTACGCACACAGTTTTCTGTTTCGAAAAAGTAAATCCCTGTTTGTCTAACCATTCTTGGATCTTATTCAGGGCCATCTGCAATTGCCTCTCTATGTATCTCATGTCTGCTCCTCGACAGCTAATCTGTAAATCATCTACATATAGTGATCCCAAGATGGTGGGAGGAAGTTGTTTTAATACAGAATTTATTTTTAAACTGAAAAGCGTTACACTAAGTACACAGCCTTGAAGCACACCCTCTTCCTGTTGAAAAACATCCGAAAAAACAGAGCCAATCCTTACATGAAAAGTTCTAGCGTTCAGGAAATTCTGAATGAAAATTGGTAGGTTGCCGCGCAAGCCACTCTCGTGAAGATCGCGAAGTATACCGTATCTCCCATGCCTTATCATAAGCTTTCTCTATATCAAAGAAAATTGAGACCAGGTGATTTCTTCTTACAGAAGCTTTTCGAATGGACGTCTCTAAGATGAGCATGTTACCTACGGGATTCTCCCCTTTCGAAAACCACTTTGATAAGGCGATATAATATTATTCTTTTCCAAGAAGTAGACTAGGCGGCTGTTTACCATCTTTTGAAATAGTTTGCAAACACAACTGGTAAGGGCAATTGGCCGATAGTTCGAGGGATTCCTCGGGTCTTTCCCTGGCTTCGCAATAGGAATGACAACAGCTCTCCTCCATGCACTTGGAAATGTACGATCCTTCCACACTCTATTGTAAAGTGTGAGAAGGGCACTCAGTGACTTATAGGACAGATGCTTTAGCATTTCATAATACACGCCATCCAGACCCGGACAAGACCTATGTGTCTGCAATAAAGCTCTTCTTAATTCAACCATAGTAAAGTCTCTATTGTACGGCTCAGATTTGGAAGAATTGAATGCGATGGGATTTATTTCAGAGTGTTGCTTGATAGAGAGAAATGCAGGTGAATAGTTTCTGCTTGAAGAAACAGCAGCAAATGTCTCACCAATAGTATTCGCAATTTCTTCTATGGAGCTAATCACTCGGCCATCTTTTTCCATAAAGTAAAGTGAGTGGTCCTTATATATTCCGCATGCTTTTCGAACTCTTTCCCTAACCCGCTTACCAGGCGTAGAGGATGTTATTGAGGACACATATGAAATCCAGGAATCCCTCTGGCTCTGCCTTCTTACTTTCCGTGCGCTTTGGCTCTTTTAAAAGCCATGAGGTTTCGCAGAGTAGGATATCTACGAAAAATACCCCATGCTTTTTTCTGTTTTTTCAGTGCTTCATGACAGTCGCGATTCCACCACGGTTTCGAATATTTTAGTGTTTTTCCTGATGTTCTAGGAATCGAAAGCATAGCTGCCTGAATTTCCTGCGTCAGTTCTGCAACGGAAGAGAAGAGTTCCCAGTCTGCCCTGTCCAGGATAAAACGAGGGACTCTCGACACAGGGTTTGCTCTTCTTCGTGCAAGAGACACAAAAATAGGATAATGATCGCTGTTGTACAGGTCATTCCCGACACTAAAAGTGCAAAATGGCAACAGAGATGGTGAACAGATGGCAAGATCGAGAGCGTGGAATGTCCTTGAAGGCTCATGGAAGTACGTATCTTGTCCATTATTTAGGAGACAAAGGCTATGATCTTCGATCATCTGCTCAATTTGTCTTCCTCGGCAATTTGTATCTTTACTTCCCCAGAGTGGACTATGGCCGTTAAAATCTCCTATTATGATAAAAGGCTCAGGCAGCTGCTCTATTAGATTATTTAAATCTTGCTGATAAATGTGCTCATTTGGAGGCAAATACAAAGAAACAAATGAAACAACAATATCAAAATTTATTTGAGTAGCGACAACTTGGAGGGATGTCGTCAAAGGAAGTACATTTGAGGGATAGTCCAGTGAGGTGAGGAGACCTACACCTCCACTGGCACGCTCACCTGCAATGTTATCTTTCCTGACGAAAGAAAACCTCCGAAGTTTTGCCTGTTGTTCTGGTTTTAGATATTTCTGATTAAAGACTTCGAAGTTAGTCAAGTCGGTCAAAGCACCAGCTCTGAAAAATCTGCTAAAAAAGTAGACATACGTACAGATATAAATGAAAAACGTCCTAACAATAGACCCCGTTTTCTGGTTATCTCTAGTCCTTCTGACGAACTGCATAAGATGTCTCCTTTCGTAATAAATAAATACATCCAGTCTTGTGAACCGAAAAATATAAAGCGTCTGCGCTCTGGAGACCACCTTATTGATACCATTTCGGAAACTCAGTCTGCATCTTTACTTAAAATAACCAAACTTGGACAAGCGAATGTCACAGTAACAGCACATAAGACACTGAATTATTGTCGTGGCGTAATATCGGAATTCGACCTTCTGTATGCTTCTGAAGAAGAGATCGCTTCCGAGCTATTCGACCAAAATGTCTGCGGTGCTAGGCGGATCAAGATGCGTAAGGAAGGTAAGTTGATCGATACGAAACATGTGATCGTTACCTTCAACACGACTGATCTGCCTAAGAATATTAAGGCCGGATATTTAAATTGTTCTGTAAGACCTTATATTCCCAAACCTATGCGATGCTTCCAATGCCAGTGTTTCGGCCATTCTAAGACAACTTGTCGTGGCAGCCTCACATGCGCCCGATGCTTACAGATTGGCCACGATTCTGAAAATTGTACCGCTGCGCCTCTTTGTATAAATTGCAAGGGTGAGCACCCAACATTTTCACGCCTCTGCCCAAAATGGAAATTGGAAAAAGAAGTGCAGACTGCAAAGGTTACGAGGAACATCTCATATGCCGAAGCCAGTAGATTAGTCCAAAGCACACAGCTACGACCAAATACATCTTACGCCAATGCTTTAAAAGATCTCGCACAGCTGCCACCCAAACATTAGTTAGTACGCAGACTCCACCAAACAAAACACAACAGACTACAAACAACAAGAAGAAAGGAAACCCAAAATAAAGAAATAGTAATTCAAAGCAGACCCAAAACTACCACACAAAAAGAAACAAATAAAAATAGAAGTTCCAGCAATAGCTCTCTTGATGGAATGGTTTCTGAATCTGCGGATTCAGACGGTATGGAAGTACAAGAGGGTCTGGAAGTTCCCAAGCATCTACTTCCACGAAAAACCAAACAAGAGCACAGAAAGAACAAAAACCAGTCATAATGGCCACCCTCGTCTCATGGAACTGTTGCGGTTTCCACCGAAATTTGCTCGACATCCAAGGAATAATTAATGCTTATCATCCTGTATGCTTCGCAGTACAGGAAACAAATCTAAAACCAGAAAAACAGGCAAAACTTCGGAGGTTTTCCTTCGTCAGGAAAGATAACCTTGCAGGTGAGCGTGCCAGTGGAGGTGTAGGTCTTCTCACCTCACTGGATTATCTCTCAAATGTGCTTTCTTTGACGACATCCCTCCAAGTTGTCGCTACTCAAAGAAATTTAGATATTGTTGTTACAGTCGTTTCTGCGTATTTGCCTCCAAATCAGCATATTGATCAGCAAGATTTAAATGATCTTTTAGCGCAGCTGCCTGTACCTTTCATCATAATAGGAGATTTTAACGGCCATAGTCCGCTCTGGGGTAGTAAACATACAAATTCCCGAGGAAGACAAATTGAGCAGATGATCGAAGATCATAGCCTTTGTCTCCTAAATAATGGGCAGGATACGTACTTCCATGAGCCTTCAAGGACAATCCATGCTCTCGACCTTGCCATCTGTTCACCATCTCTGTTGCCTTTTCGCACTTTTAGTGTGGGAAATGATCATTATCCCATTTTTGTGTCTCTTGCATTGTTGGGCTCCGTGGTGGGCGGGGCCGTCGGATCCGAATCTTATATTTTTCAATCATGGCTTCCCTTTTTATTTTAAAAAACCCGAGTCAAATGATACCAACAAAGATATACAAATTGTCGATAAATCTATTAACAAGAAGATCCGTGCTGATGAAAATACCAAAGATATTGAAGTTAGTGACAAATCCATTACGAAGAAGTTCCGTACCGATGCAAATGCCAAAGAATCTGTTGATTGTCCGCGCTTTGTTGTTGTTTCCAGTGCCTCTGGAGAATTCCAAAAGATGTCTCCTTTCCTGGTCAGCAAATACATTCATTCCTGCGTAGGTGAGCCAAGGAACATAAAGCGTCTCCGTTCTGGAGACTGGCTCATTGATACCCTTTCGGCCACCCAGTCTGCTTCACTTTTACGTCAAACCAAACTTGGACAAGTAGCTATAACAGTGTCAGCACACAAAACACTTAATACCTGTAGAGGCGTGATCTCGGAGATCGACCTTCTGTGTGTTTCAGAAGAACAGTTCGTCTTCGAGTTAGCTGACCAAACTGTCTGTGGTGCTAGGCGGATCAAGATGCGAAAGGAAGGTTTGATTGACACGTAACACGTGATCCTGAACTTCAAAACGCCTGATCTGCCTAAGAATATTAAGGCTGGATATCTCAATTGTACTGTACGTCCATACATTCCAAACCCGATGCGAAGCTTCCAGTGCCAGCGTTTTGGCCATTCCAAGATGTCCTGTCGTGGGACCCTGACGTGCGCTCGGTGTTCGTCGGTTGGGCACGACAGCGATAATTGCACTGCTGCAGCACTGTGTAGTAATTGCAAGGGCGACCATCGAGCATTTTCCCGTTCCTGTCCAAAATGGAAATTAGAAAAGGAAGTGCAGACCAACCAATGCCGTGAATTCAACCCGCACAATAGCCACCCAAACTTCTATAAATACACAGACCCCACCAAATAAAAACCAGCAGACTGCAAGCAAGAAAAAAGAAACTCCAACACATATCATACAAAATAAAGAAATAGCAATCCCGAGCAAACCCAAAACTGTGCCTCCAAAAATAGAAACCAAAAATAGAAGTCCCAGCAATAGTGCTGCAAATGAAATTATTTCTGAATCTGCAGATTCAGACAGTATGGAAGTGGAAGACGGTCTAGAAGTTCCCGATCATCTGCTTCCACGCAAAACTAAAAAGGAACACAGGAACAAAAAACATCAATCATAATGGCCACCCTCGTCTCATGGAACTGTCGCGGTTTCCACCGAAATTTGCTCGACGTCATGGAGCTAATCACTCGGCCATCTTTTTCCACAAAGGAAAGTGAGTGGTTCTTATATATTCCGCATGCTTTTCGAACTCTTTCCCAAACCGCCTTACTAGGCGTAGAGGATGTTATTGATGACACATATGAAATCCAGGAATTCCTTTGGCTCTGCCTTCTTACTTTTCGTGCATTTGCTTTGGCTCTTTTAAAGGCTATGAGGTTTCGCAGAGTCGGATATCTACGAAAAATACCCCATGCTTTTTTCTGTTTTTTCAGTGCTTCATGACAGTCGCGATTCCACCACGGTTTCGAATATTTTAGTGTTTTTCCTGATGTTCTAGGAATCGAAAGCATAGCTGCCTGAATAATAGTATTAGTAACAGCTTCAACAGCGTCATCGATATGCACACCTTCTACCATTTCCTGCGTCAGTTCTGCAACGGAAGAGAAGAGTTCCCAGTCTGCCCTGTCCAGGATAAAACGAGGGACCCTCGACACAGGGTTTGCTCCTCTTCGTGCAAGAGACACAAAAATAGGATAATGATCGCTGTTGTACAGGTCATTCCCGACACTAAAAGTGCAAAATGGCAACAGAGATGGTGAACAGATGGCAAGATCGAGAGCGTGGAATGTCCTTGAAGGCTCATGGAAGTACGTATCTTGTCCATTATTTAGGAGACAAAGGCTATGATCTTCGATCATCTGCTCAATTTGTCTTCCTCGGCAATTTGTATCTTTACTTTCCCAGAGTGGACTATGGCCGTTAAAATCTCCTATTATGATAAAAGGCTCAGGCAGCTGCTCTATTAGATTATTTAAATCTTGCTGATAAATGTGCTCATTTGGAGGCAAATACAAAGAAACAAATGAAACAACAATATCAAAATTTATTTGAGTAGCGACAACTTGGAGGGATGTCGTCAAAGAAAGTACATTTGAGGGATAGTCCAGTGAGGTGAGGAGACCTACACCTCCACTGGCACGCTCACCTGCAATGTTATCTTTCCTGACGAAAGAAAACCTCCGAAGTTTTGCCTGTTGTTCTGGTTTTAGATATTTCTGATTAAAGACTTCGAAGTTAGTCAAGTCGGTCAAAGCACCAGCTCTGAAAAATCTGCTAAAAAAGTAGACATACGTACAGATATAAATGAAAAACGTCCTAACAATAGACCCCGTTTTCTGGTTATCTCTAGTCCTTCTGACGAACTGCATAAGATGTCTCCTTTCGTAATAAATAAATACATCCAGTCTTGTGAACCGAAAAATATAAAGCGTCTGCGCTCTGGAGACCTCCTTATTGATACCATTTCGGAAACTCAGTCTGCATCTTTACTTAAAATAACCAAACTTGGACAAGCGAATGTCACAGTAACAGCACATAAGACACTGAATTATTGTCGTGGCGTAATATCGGAATTCGACCTTCTGTATGCTTCTGAAGAAGAGATCGCTTCCGAGCTATTCGACCAAAATGTCTGCGGTGATAGGCGGATCAAGATGCGTAAGGAAGGTAAGTTGATCGATACGAAACATGTGATCGTTACCTTCAACACGACTGATCTGCCTAAGAATATTAAGGCCGGATATTTAAATTGTTCTGTAAGACCTTATATTCCCAAACCTATGCGATGCTTCCAATGCCAGTGTTTCGGCCATTCTAAGACAACTTGTCGTGGCAGCCTCACATGCGCCCGATGCTTACAGATTGGCCACGATTCTGAAAATTGTACCGCTGCGCCTCTTTGTATAAATTGCAAGGGTGAGCACCCAACATTTTCACGCCTCTGCCCAAAATGGAAATTGGAAAAAGAAGTGCAGACTGCAAAGGTTACGAGGAACATCTCATATGCCGAAGCCAGTAGATTAGTCCAAAGCACACAGCTACGACCAAATACATCTTACGCCAATGCTTTAAAAGATCTCGCACAGCTGCCACCCAAACATCAGTTAGTATGCAGACTCCACCAAACAAAACACAACAGACTACAAACAACAAGAAGAAAGGAAACCCAAAATAAAGAAATAGTAATTCAAAGCAGACCCAAAACTACCACACAAAAAGAAACAAATAAAAATAGAAGTTCCAGCAATAGCTCTCTTGATGGAATGGTTTCTGAATCTGCGGATTCAGACGGTATGGAAGTACAAGAGGGTCTGGAAGTTCCCAAGCATCTACTTCCACGAAAAACCAAACAAGAGCACAGAAAGAACAAAAACCAGTCATAATGGCCACCCTCGTCTCATGGAACTGTTGCGGTTTCCACCGAAATTTGCTCGACATCCAAGCCATAATTAATGCTTATCATCCTGTATGCTTCGCAGTACAGGAAACAAATCTAAAACCAGAAAAACAGGCAAAACTTCGGAGGTTTTCCTTCGTCAGGAAAGATAACCTTGCAGGTGAGCGTGCCAGTGGAGGTGTAGGTCTTCTCACCTCACTGGATTATCCCTCAAATGTGCTTTCTTTGACGACATCCCTCCAAGTTGTCGCTACTCAAAGAAATTTAGATATTGTTACAGTCGTTTCTGCGTATTTGCCTCCAAATCAGCATATTGATCAGCAAGATTTAAATGATCTTTTAGAGCAGCTGCCTGTACCTTTCATCATAATAGGAGATTTTAACGGCCATAGTCCGTTCTGGAGTAGTAAAGATACAAATTCCCGAGGAAGACAAATTGAGCAGATGATCGAAGATCATAGCCTTTGTCTCCTAAATAATGGGCAGGATACGTACTTCCATGAGCCTTCAAGGACATTCCATGCTCTCGACCTT
Organism: Stegodyphus dumicola; assembly: GCF_044657685.1. Lineage (NCBI taxonomy): Eukaryota > Metazoa > Arthropoda > Arachnida > Araneae > Eresidae > Stegodyphus > Stegodyphus dumicola. The sequence goes on from NC_140775.1 coordinate 22,349,787, forward strand.
GCCATCTGTTCACCATCTCTGTTGCCTTTTTGCACTTTTAGTGTGGGAAATGATCATTATCCCATTTTTGTGTCTCTTGCATTGTTGGGCTCCGTGGTGGGCGGGGCCGTCGGATCCGAATCTTATATTTTTCAATCATGGCTTCCCTTTTTATTTTAAAAAACCCGAGTCAAATGATACCAACAAAGATATACAAATTGTCGATAAATCTATTAACAAGAAGATCCGTGCTGAAGAAAATACCAAAGATACCAAACCTGAAGTTAGTGACAAATCCATTACGAAGAAGTTCCGTACCGATGCAAATGCCAAAGAATCTGCTGATTGTCCGCGCTTTGTTGTTGTTTCCAGTGCCTCTGGAGAATTCCAAAAGATGTCTCCTTTCCTGGTCAGCAAATACATTCATTCCTGCGTAGGTGAGCCAAGGAACATAAAGCGTCTCCGTTCTGGAGACTGGCTCATTGATACCCTTTCGGCCACCCAGTCTGCTTCACTTTTACGTCAAACCAAACTTGGACAAGTAGCTATAACAGTGTCAGCACACAAAACACTTAATACCTGTAGAGGCGTGATCTCGGAGATCGACCTTCTGTGTGTTTCAGAAGAACAGTTCGTCTTCGAGTTAGCTGACCAAACTGTCTGTGGTGCTAGGCGGATCAAGATGCGAAAGGAAGGTTTGATTGACACGTAATACGTGATCCTGACCTTCAAAACGCCTGATCTGCCTAAGAATATTAAGGCTGGATATGTCAATTGTACTGTACGTCCATACATTCCAAACCCGATGCGAAGCTTCCAGTGCCAGCGTTTTGGCCATTCCAAGATGTCCTGTCGTGGGACCCTGACGTGCGCTCGGTGTTCGTCGGTTGGGCACGACAGCGATAATTGCACTGCTGCAGCACTGTGTAATTGCAAGGGCGACCATCGAGCATTTTCCCGTTCCTGTCCAAAATGGAAATTAGAAAAGGAAGTGCAGACCAGCCAATGCCGTGAATTCAACCCGCACAATAGCCACCCAAACTTCTATAAATACACAGACCCCACCAAATAAAAACCAGCAGACTGCAAGCAAGAAAAAAGGAACTCCAACACATATCATACAAAATAAAGAAATAGCAATCCCGAGCAAACCCAAAACTGTGCCTCCAAAAATAGAAACCAAAAATAGAAGTCCCAGCAATAGTGCTGCAAATGAAATTATTTCTGAATCTGCAGATTCAGACAGTATGGAAGTGGAAGACGGTCTAGAAGTTCCCGATCATCTGCTTCCGCGCAAAACTAAAAAGGAACACAGGAACAACAAACATCAATCATAATGGCCACCCTCGTTTCATGGAACTGTCGCGGTTTCCACCGAAATTTGCTCGACGTCATGGAGCTAATCACTCGGCCATCTTTTTCCACAAAGGAAAGTGAGTGGTTCTTATATATTCCGCATGCTTTTCGAACTCTTTCCCAAACCGCCTTACTAGGCGTAGAGGATGTTATTGATGACACATATGAAATCCAGGAATTCCTTTGGCTCTGCCTTCTTACTTTTCGTGCATTTGCTTTGGCTCTTTTAAAGGCTATGAGGTTTCGCAGAGTCGGATATCTACGAAAAATACCCCATGCTTTTTTTTGTTTTTTCAGTGCTTCATGACAGTCGCGATTCCACCACGGTTTCGAATATTTTAGTGTTTTTCCTGATGTTCTAGGAATCGAAAGCATAGCTGCCTGAATAATAGTATTAGTAACAGCTTCCACAGCGTCATCGATATGCACGTCTTCTACCATTTCCTCTGTGAGCTCTGCGGAGGAAGAGAAGAGTTCCCAGTCTGCCCTGTCCAGTATAAACCGAGGGAGTCTCGACATGGGGTTTGCTCCTCATCGTGCAAGAGATACAAAAATGGGATAATGATCGCTGTTGTACAGGTCATTTCCGACACTAAAAGTGCAAAATGGAAACAGAGATGGTGAACAGATGGCAAGGTCGAGAGCGAGGAATGTCTTTGAAGGCTCATGGAAGTAAGTATCCTTCCCATTATTCAGGAGACAAAGGCTATGATCTTCGATCATCTGCTCAATTTGTCTTCCTCGGCAATTTGTATCTTTACTACCCCAGAGCGGACTATGGCCGTTAAAATCTCCTATTATGATGAAAGGCTCAGGCAGCTGCTCTAAAAGACCATTAAAATCTTGCTGATCAATATGCTCATTTGGAGGCAAATACAGAGAAACGACTGTAACAAAAATATCAAAATTTTTTGAGTAGCGACAACTTGGAGGGATGCCGTCAAAGAAAGCACATTTGAGGGATAATCCAGTGAGGTGAGGAGACCTACACCTCTACTGGCACGCTCACCTGCAATGTTATTTTTGCATGTTGATCTGGTTTCAGATTTGTCTCTTGTATTGCGAAGCACACAGGATGATAAGCATTTACTACAGCTTTGATGTCAAGCAAGTTTCGGTGGACACCGCGACAGTTCCATGAGACGAGGGTGGCCATTATGATTGGTGTTAGTTTTTCCTGTGTTCCTTTTTACTTTTGCGCGGAAGTAGATGCTCGGGAACTTCCATTCCCTCCTCCACTTCCATACCGTCTAAATCTAGAGATTCAGAATTCATGTCATCTACAGATCGGTTCTATTTTTGGATACTATTTTTGGAGGCACAGTTTTTGGTTTGCTCAAGATTGTTATTTCTTTATTTTGTATTGTATGTGTTGGATTTTCTTTTTTCTTGCTTTCAGGCTGCTGGGTTTTATTTGGTGGAGTCTGTGTAGTCATGGAACTGTGGGTGGCTATAGTGCGGGTTGATTTCACGGCATTTGCATATGATTTGTTTGATTGAGGCTGTGTGCTTTGAAATTGTCGCCTGGCTTCGGCATATGAAATATTCCTAGAAACGTTTATGGTCTGAACTTCCTTTTCAGATTTCCCTTTTGGACAAGAGCGAGAAAATGCTGGGTGATCACCCTTGCAGTTAACACACAATGGCGCAGCGGTGCACTTATCACTATCGTGGCCAACCAACGAGCATCTGGCGCACGTAAGGGTGCCACGACAGGATGTCTTAGAGTGACCAAATCGCTGGCATTGGAAGCATCGCATTGGGTTGGGAATATATGGTCTTACGGGACAGTTAAGATACCCAGCCTTTATATTCTTCGGCAGATCAGGCGATTTGAAGGTCAGGATCACGTGTTTCGTGTCAATCAACTGACCTTCCTTTCGCATCTTGATCCGCCTAGCACCACAGACAGTTTGGTCAGCTAACTCGGAGACGAACTCTTCTTCTGAAACACACAGAAGGTCGATCTCCGAGATCACGCCTCTACAGGTATTAAGTGTTTTGTGTGCTGACACTGTTATAGCTACTTGTCCAAGTTTGGTTTGACATAAAAGTGAAGCAGACTGGGTGGCCGAAAGGGTATCAATGAGCAAGTCTCCAGAAAGGAGACGCTTTATGTTCCTTGCCTCACCTACACAGGAATGAATGTATTTGCTGACCAGGAAAGGAGACATCTTTTGCAATTCTCCAGAGGCACTGGAAACAACAACAAAGCGCGGACAATCAGCAGATTCTTTGGCATTTGCAACGGTACGTATCTTCTTTGTAATGGATTTGTCAATAACTTCAATATCTTTGGTATTTTCATCGGTCCGGATCTTTTTGTTAATGGATTTCTCAAGGATTTCTATATTTTGGTTGGTATCATTTGAGTCAGGTTTTTTAAGAATGAAATGTGAAGCCATGTTTGTAAAAGAAAAGATTCGGGTCCGACGGCCCCGCCCACCACGGAGCCCAACAAGGGAAGACAGATTCCTGTGTTAGGGCTAGCCGGACCTATACGCAAACTGAAGCCCCACAGTCGGCTTTCCCGAAAGCAGGTACTCCCGCGAGATTGACCCCAAGCCACTGACACAAGGACTAGTGACCAGCCGATTGACACCCGTGAGGACGACTAAGGTGCCTCCCGTTTAGCTGAAGCAGAGGCCAAAGCAGTGTGTTGGGGACAGTACCTCGCCCCTAAACTACCAGAACCCTCCTTTCCAGCGACACGGGTCTCCACGCACGGCAAACACGTGGGCAGTTTTCTCGCCACTCGAAAACTAGAAACAAGGTCTGTTCCAGCCTCTCGTGACGAGCCCCAAACTCCGTAGAGAGAAACCACAAGGGAGAAGGGAAAAGAAAAAGTTCCAGCCAAGAGGAGAGGAGACGGAAAACAGGATAGATCACTGGGGCTCCAGGATCGTGACACCCGTCTCATCAAGAAGATGATCCCCTGAAGGGGTAGGGTACCTCGAGATTGCCACACCCGTACTCACAAAAGTGAGCCCCTGAGGACTTTGAGTATTCGAAAAGGTTTCTAAGGCTTTCAATGCGCTGTGTGAGTCTGTATAAATTATGAACTTGCGTAGGTGAAACCTGCGTAGGTGAGCCACGGAACATAAAGCGTCTCCGTTCTGGAGACTGGCTCATTGATACCCTTTCGGCCACCCAGTCTGCTTCAATTTTACGTCAAACCAAACTTGGACAAGTAGCTATAACAGTGTCAGCACACAAAACACTTAATACCTGTAGAGGCGTGATCTCGGAGATCGACCTTCTGTGTGTTTCAGAAGAACAGTTCGTCTTCGAGTTAGCTGACCAAACTGTCTGTGGCGCTAGGCGGATCAAGATTCGAAAGGAATGTTTGATTGACACGTAACACGTGATCCTGACCTTCAAAACGCCTGATCTGCCTAAGAATATTAAGGCTGGATATCTCAATTGTACTGTACGTCCATACATTCCAAACCCGATGCGAAGCTTCCAGTGCCAGCGTTTTGGCCATTCCAAGATGTCCTGTCGTGGGACCCTAGGTCAGTTGATTGACACGAAACCCGTGATCCTGACTTTCAAATCGCCTGATCTGCCGAAGAACATAAAGGCTGGGTATCTTAACTGTCCCGTAAGACCACATATTCCAAACCCAATGCGATGCTTCCAATGCCAGCGGTTTGGTCACTCTAAGACATCCTGTCGTGGCACCCTTACGTGCGCCAGATGCTCGTTGGTTGGCCACGATAGTGAGAATTGCACCGCTGCGCCATTGTGTGTTAACTGCAAGGGTGATCACCCAGCATTTTCTCGCTCTTGTCCAAAATGGAAATCTGAAAAGGAAGTTCAGACCATAAAAGTTTCTAGGAACATTTCATATGCCGAAGCCAGGAGACAAGTTCAAAGCACACAGCCTCAATCAAACAAATCATACGCCAGCGCCGTTAAATCAACACGCACTATAGCCACCTAAACTTACATAAGTACACAGACTCAACCAAATAAAACCCAACAACCGGCAAACAAGAAAAAAAAATACAACACATATCGTACAAAATAAAGAAATAGCTATCCCGAGCAAACCCAAAACTGTGCCTCCAAAAATAGTAACAAAAAATAGAAGCCGCAGCAAAACTTCTGCAGATTGTTTGAATTCTGAATCTCTAGATTCAGACAGTATGGAAGTGGAGGATGGATTGGAAATTCCTGAACATCTGCTTCCGCTCAAAACTAAAAAGGAACACAGAAAGAACAAACATCAAACATAATGGCCACCCTCGTCTCATGGAACTGTCGCGGTTTCCACCGAAATTTCCTTGACATCAAAGCTATGATCAATACTTATCATCCTGTGTGCTTCGCAATACCAGAGTCTAATCTGAAACCAGATCAGCATGCAAAACTTCGGAGATTTTCTCTCGTCAGGAAGGATAACCTTGCTGGTGAGCGTGCAGTGGAGGTGTATGTCTCCTCACCTCACTGGACTATCCCACAAGTTCCTTTCCTTTGACGACTTCTCTCCAAGTTGTCGCTGTACAAGTAAATTTTCATATTGTAGTTTCAGTCGTTTCTCTTTATTTGCCTCCTAATGAGCACATTGATCAGCAAGATTTAAATGATCTTTTAGAGCAGCTGCCTGTACCTTTCATCATAATAGGAGATTTTAACGGCCATAGTCCGCTCTGGGGTAGTAAAGATACAAATTCCCGAGGAAGACAAATTGAGCAGATGATCGAAGATCATAGCCTTTGTCTCCTAAATAATGGGCAGGATACGTACTTCCATGAGCCTTCAAGGACATTCCATGCTCTCGACCTTGCCATCTGTTCACCATCTCTGTTGCCTTTTTGCACTTTTAGTGTGGGAAATGATCATTATCCCATTTTTGTGTCTCTTGCATTGTTGGGCTCCGTGGTGGGCGGGGCCGTCGGATCCGAATCTTATATTTTTCAATCATGGCTTCCCTTTTTATTTTAAAAAACCCGAGTCAAATGATACCAACAAAGATATACAAATTGTCGATAAATCTATTAACAAGAAGATCCGTGCTGAAGAAAATACCAAAGATACCAAACCTGAAGTTAGTGACAAATCCATTACGAAGAAGTTCCGTACCGATGCAAATGCCAAAGAATCTGCTGATTGTCCGCGCTTTGTTGTTGTTTCCAGTGCCTCTGGAGAATTCCAAAAGATGTCTCCTTTCCTGGTCAGCAAATACATTCATTCCTGCGTAGGTGAGCCAAGGAACATAAAGCGTCTCCGTTCTGGAGACTGGCTCATTGATACCCTTTCGGCCACCCAGTCTGCTTCACTTTTACGTCAAACCAAACTTGGACAAGTAGCTATAACAGTGTCAGCACACAAAACACTTAATACCTGTAGAGGCGTGATCTCGGAGATCGACCTTCTGTGTGTTTCAGAAGAACAGTTCGTCTTCGAGTTAGCTGACCAAACTGTCTGTGGTGCTAGGCGGATCAAGATGCGAAAGGAAGGTTTGATTGACACGTAACACGTGATCCTGACCTTCAAAACGCCTGATCTGCCTAAGAATATTAAGGCTGGATATGTCAATTGTACTGTACGTCCATACATTCCAAACCCGATGCGAAGCTTCCAGTGCCAGCGTTTTGGCCATTCCAAGATGTCCTGTCGTGGGACCCTGACGTGCGCTCGGTGTTCGTCGGTTGGGCACGACAGCGATAATTGCACTGCTGCAGCACTGTGTAATTGCAAGGGCGACCATCGAGCATTTTCCCGTTCCTGTCCAAAATGGAAATTAGAAAAGGAAGTGCAGACCAGCCAATGCCGTGAATTCAACCCGCACAATAGCCACCCAAACTTCTATAAATACACAGACCCCACCAAATAAAAACCAGCAGACTGCAAGCAAGAAAAAAGAAACTCCAACACATATCATACAAAATAAAGAAATAGCAATCCCGAGCAAACCCAAAACTGTGCCTCCAAAAATAGAAACCAAAAATAGAAGTCCCAGCAATAGTGCTGCAAATGAAATTATTTCTGAATCTGCAGATTCAGACAGTATGGAAGTGGAAGACGGTCTAGAAGTTCCCGATCATCTGCTTCCGCGCAAAACTAAAAAGGAACACAGGAACAACAAACATCAATCATAATGGCCACCCTCGTTTCATGGAACTGTCGCGGTTTCCACCGAAATTTGCTCGACGTCATGGAGCTAATCACTCGGCCATCTTTTTCCACAAAGGAAAGTGAGTGGTTCTTATATATTCCGCATGCTTTTCGAACTCTTTCCCAAACCGCCTTACTAGGCGTAGAGGATGTTATTGATGACACATATGAAATCCAGGAATTCCTTTGGCTCTGCCTTCTTACTTTTCGTGCATTTGCTTTGGCTCTTTTAAAGGCTATGAGGTTTCGCAGAGTCGGATATCTACGAAAAATACCCCATGCTTTTTTCTGTTTTTTCAGTGCTTCATGACAGTCGCGATTCCACCACGGTTTCGAATATTTTAGTGTTTTTCCTGATGTTCTAGGAATCGAAAGCATAGCTGCCTGAATAATAGTATTAGTAACAGCTTCCACAGCGTCATCGATATGCACGTCTTCTACCATTTCCTCTGTGAGCTCTGCGGAGGAAGAGAAGAGTTCCCAGTCTGCCCTGTCCAGTATAAACCGAGGGAGTCTCGACATGGGGTTTGCTCCTCATCGTGCAAGAGATACAAAAATGGGATAATGATCGCTGTTGTACAGGTCATTTCCGACACTAAAAGTGCAAAATGGAAACAGAGATGGTGAACAGATGGCAAGGTCGAGAGCGAGGAATGTCTTTGAAGGCTCATGGAAGTAAGTATCCTTCCCATTATTCAGGAGACAAAGGCAAAAATAACATTGATCTTAACATTGATTAAAAGATCTTCGATCATCTGCTCAATTTGTCTTCCTCGGCAATTTGTATCTTTACTACCCCAGAGCGGACTATGGCCGTTAAAATCTCCTATTATGATGAAAGGCTCAGGCAGCTGCTCTAAAAGACCATTAAAATCTTGCTGATCAATATGCTCATTTGGAGGCAAATACAGAGAAACGACTGTAACAAAAATATCAAAATTTTTTGAGTAGCGACAACTTGGAGGGATGCCGTCAAAGAAAGCACATTTGAGGGATAATCCAGTGAGGTGAGGAGACCTACACCTCTACTGGCACGCTCACCTGCAATGTTATTTTTGCATGTTGATCTGGTTTCAGATTTGTCTCTTGTATTGCGAAGCACACAGGATGATAAGCATTTACTACAGCTTTGATGTCAAGCAAGTTTCGGTGGACACCGCGACAGTTCCATGAGACGAGGGTGGCCATTATGATTGGTGTTAGTTTTTCCTGTGTTCCTTTTTACTTTTGCGCGGAAGTAGATGCTCGGGAACTTCCATTCCCTCCTCCACTTCCATACCGTCTAAATCTAGAGATTCAGAATTCATGTCATCTACAGATCGGTTCTATTTTTGGATACTATTTTTGGAGGCACAGTTTTTGGTTTGCTCAAGATTGTTATTTCTTTATTTTGTATTGTATGTGTTGGATTTTCTTTTTTCTTGCTTTCAGGCTGCTGGGTTTTATTTGGTGGAGTCTGTGTAGTCATGGAACTGTGGGTGGCTATAGTGCGGGTTGATTTCACGGCATTTGCATATGATTTGTTTGATTGAGGCTGTGTGCTTTGAAATTGTCGCCTGGCTTCGGCATATGAAATATTCCTAGAAACGTTTATGGTCTGAACTTCCTTTTCAGATTTCCCTTTTGGACAAGAGCGAGAAAATGCTGGGTGATCACCCTTGCAGTTAACACACAATGGCGCAGCGGTGCACTTATCACTATCGTGGCCAACCAACGAGCATCTGGCGCACGTAAGGGTGCCACGACAGGATGTCTTAGAGTGACCAAATCGCTGGCATTGGAAGCATCGCATTGGGTTGGGAATATATGGTCTTACGGGACAGTTAAGATACCCAGCCTTTATATTCTTCGGCAGATCAGGCGATTTGAAGGTCAGGATCACGTGTTTCGTGTCAATCAACTGACCTTCCTTTCCCATCTTGATCCGCCTAGCACCACAGACAGTTTGGTCAGCTAACTCGGAGACGAACTCTTCTTCTGAAACACACAGAAGGTCGATCTCCGAGATCACGCCTCTACAGGTATTAAGTGTTTTGTGTGCTGACACTGTTATAGCTACTTGTCCAAGTTTGGTTTGACATAAAAGTGAAGCAGACTGGGTGGCCGAAAGGGTATCAATGAGCAAGTCTCCAGAACGGAGACGCTTTATGTTCCTTGCCTCACCTACACAGGAATGAATGTATTTGCTGACCAGGAAAGGAGACATCTTTTGCAATTCTCCAGAGGCACTGGAAACAACAACAAAGCGCGGACAATCAGCAGATTCTTTGGCATTTGCAACGGTACGTATCTTCTTTGTAATGGATTTGTCAATAACTTCAATATCTTTGGTATTTTCATCGGTCCGGATCTTTTTGTTAATGGATTTCTCAAGGATTTCTATATTTTGGTTGGTATCATTTGAGTCAGGTTTTTTAAGAATGAAATGTGAAGCCATGTTTGTAAGAGAAAAGATTCGGGTCCGACGGCCCCGCCCACCACGGAGCCCAACAAGGGAAGACAGATTCCTGTGTTAGGGCTAGCCGGACCTATACGCAAACTGAAGCCCCACAGTCGGCTTTCCCGAAAGCAGGTACTCCCGCGAGATTGACCCCAAGCCACTGACACAAGGACTAGTGACCAGCCGATTGACACCCGTGAGGACGACTAAGGTGCCTCCCGTTTAGCTGAAGCAGAGGCCAAAGCAGTGTGTTGGGGACAGTACCTCGCCCCTAAACTACCAGAACCCTCCTTTCCAGCGACACGGGTCTCCACGCACGGCAAACACGTGGGCAGTTTTCTCGCCACTCGAAAACTAGAAACAAGGTCTGTTCCAGCCTCTCGTGACGAGCCCCAAACTCCGTAGAGAGAAACCACAAGGGAGAAGGGAAAAGAAAAAGTTCCAGCCAAGAGGAGAGGAGACGGAAAACAGGATAGATCACTGGGGCTCCAGGATCGTGACACCCGTCTCATCAAGAAGATGATCCCCTGAAGGGGTAGGGTACCTCGAGATTGCCACACCCGTACTCACAAAAGTGAGCCCCTGAGGACTTTGAGTATTCGAAAAGGTTTCTAAGGCTTTCAATGCGCTGTGTGAGT